>NC_057795.1:483631048-483931048 GCF_018294505.1 Triticum aestivum
CGAAAACCGGAGGGAAAAAGGCTTAGGTGGCAAATGGTAAAACCAAGGTTGGGCCTTGCTGGAGGAGTTTTATTCAAAGCGAACTGTCAAGGGGGTCCCATAAATCAGCCAACCGCGTAAGGAACGCAAAATCAAGGAACATAACACCGGTATGATGGAAACTAGGGCGGCAAGAGTGGAAGAAAACACTAGGCATAAGGCCGAGCCTTCCACCCTTTACCAAGTATATAGGTGCATTAATTTAAACAAGAGATATTGTGATATCCCAAAATATCCATGTTCCATCAAGGAACAAACTTCATCTTCACCTGCAACTAGTAACGCTATAAGAGGGGCTGAGCGAAAGTGGTGACATAGCCAAACAACGGTTTGCTAGGAAAGGATGGTTAGAGGCTTGACATGGCAATGCGGGAGGCATGATAAACAAGTGGTAGGTAGAGCTAACATAACGATAGAGCAAGCAACTAGCAAAGCAAAGATAGAAGTGATATCGAGGGTATGGTCATCTTGCCTGCAAGGTTCTCAGAGTTGTCGAAGGCTTGATCCTTGTTAGCGTACTCAAGAGGTTCCTCGTGCACGTACTCGTCTCCCGGCTCTACCCAAAGCAAGAACACAAGCAATGGAACCACGATAAATCATGGTGCAATGCACAAGCAACATGATGCAAAACATGGCATGATATGCGAGATGTGATATGCAATGCGTATGCGTGCTCCAGAAGGGAAATGATTAACAATGCATCAACTTGGCAAACCAAGTATGCCGCTGGAAAGATGAGATGATTTCGGTTGAAATCGATATAAAGATCACCGGAATCGGATGCACGGTTTGCAAATGGCAAGCAAAACAAGAATGACACAAATCTGCGATTAACAACACGATGCAACTTAGCATGCAACAAGAAACTATGCTACAACACCCCAACATAAAAAAAAGCATATGGAAGTGATCTAAAGGAGATGCTTGACAAAAGAGGAACACTGAGCTACGGCTAAATCACACAATAGCAGGTTCAAACAAGCATGGCAAAAGTGCAAAAGATATCAGCTTGGACATGGCATAAACAGCATCAGGTAGCAATGTTCAGAGCAAGCAATCAACATGCCACATGAAATTATAATATCAAAACAAGACATGGCATGATTCTACTCAAAGCATAGAACAAAAGTTCCTTACTAACCATGAGCCAAAGAGGATTAGAACCCATGTAAACATAGCAAGTTTCGTTAACAGATTCAGCAAACAGAGCATGGCATTAACAGCAGCATGAAGGCATCTTTGCGAGCTCGATTCACTCACCACAAGTCATTGCATGACAATATAAGCATAGCACTAGCAAGAATACATGTTTATGAAACTAAACATGGCAAGAACAAGTTCATATCATGCAAGGATCAACTAAAACAACCTTGGCAAAATTGAATAACATGTAAACAATCTGCCAGGAAACATTTTATAGCAAAAGTAGAGCAAGAAAATGACATGCTAGACTACTCCATAATTCCAAACAGGGGCATGGATGGATAGATCATAACCATATGTTTAAAACATCCTTACTTAAGTATCTCAAAATATGCATGGATCTCTCTGTAGCATCAAGTTTACATGGCATAAAAATAACAGCAGAACAGGGACTGAAATCAGCAACATCACAAAGCCTAGTTTGCATGCTTGTGATAGTTACCACATTGATCACAAAAATACATGGTAAGCACCTCTGTAAAGATGTCATGGCCTAGAACAAAACACCTGTAGAGCTCATGCCAATAAGATGCACACCATAAATGTAGCAAAAATGACAAATGCACACATTCTGTTAAGAATCAGAAACTAACATTATATAACACTCTTGCATCAGAGATTTGGGCATCTAACTGACCTCAAATGAACATGGCCCAATGGAACAAAATGAAGAGCACAACATGATGAACATTTTGATATATCATATGCATGAAACGGATCTACAGATGTGGAGATATGGCACGATGAATATGGCATAAAAATAATGCAGACTTTGCGAAAAAAACGAGGTCAACCTCTAGGGTTCCAGATCTGGATCGGGCTCGCGTGGATCGAGGCGGGCCGGCAGCGGCTCACTGGAGTTGGTGCGAGAGGAGGCCGGAGACGGGGTCGGGGCCGGTTGGGGCGCCCAGATCCGGCCGGGGGCGCGGTTGGCGGCGAGGACCGCGGCGGGGAGGCGCCGGGGCGTGGCGGCCGGGGCGCGTGTTGGCGGTGGTGGGCGGGGCGGCGGCCAGCCGTGGTGCATGGGGCGGCGGGGGCGACGGCGGCGGGGGCGCGCGGCGGCCGGGGCGGTGCGGTGCGGGCCGCGGGGGCCGGCTTCGGGCCCGGCGGGCTTCAGCCATGGGAGGCGGTGGCGCGCCACGTGGCACGTTCGGAGTGGCTGGGGCGCGGTGGCGGATGTGTCCGACTCCGCCCGGACGTGTCCGGCGGCGGAGAGGGAGCGGACTAGGGTTTCAGGATCCGGAAATTTCGGAAGGGTGCACATATTTATAGGTAGAGGGAGCTAGGAGACTCCAAATGGGGTGTAGTTTTCACCCACACGATCGTGATCCGACGATGGAGAGCATGGAAGTGACTTAGATGGGTTTTTGGGCTGTTTTGAAGGGGTGTTGGGCTGCAACACACAAGAGGCCTTCGCGGTTACCCGGTTAACCGTTGGAGTATCAAACGACCTCCAAATGGCACGAAACTTGACAGGTGGTCTACCGGTGGTGTACCAAGGCCACTTGGCAAGCCTCGGTCCATTCCGAGAACGTTTAACACCCGCTCACAAAAAGATACAAGAGGGGTGCGCCGGTGCATGTAGGAGTGTCGGATGGCGAAACAGCCAACGGGGAAAATGCTCGGATGCATGAGACGAACACGTATGCAAATGAGATGCACATGATGACATGATATGAGATGCATGACATGAACAAAATGCAAAACGAAAGACAAAACCCAACCACGGAGGGAATACCATAGCACATAGCCGAAAATGGCAAGAGTTGGAGTTACAAATATGGAAAGTTACATCCGGGGTGTTACAGGCGCGCCTATAGGAGGAGTCCAAATAGGATTCCCAATCCTAGTTGGGGTCCCTGTCGGCGTTTTGGGAACGGGGGTCCCCAGACTTGCCTGCCTGCGGCCTACGGCGTGGCTCCACTAGTGGCCCAGTACGGCTCATCTTTGTCAACCAACACTCAAGACCCTCGCAAGGGGCCAAGCCTCATGGGGTGGACGACACAAGGCCTCCTCAGGAGCGTCCTCACTAGGCAGGCTCGCGAGGAGGCGGAGAGATCAAGGCAAGGGGCACCTCATGATGTTCCCGTGACGCAAGCCATGACGACCAAGGCCAGGCAGGCGCCAGCGCATGCAGTGTCCTCGTTTCCCCTTTGGTGCTAAGGGGGCAAGCGAAGGCGCGGAGTACCGAGGCATCAGACAAAGGTTTCCATATCAATGCAACAAGACCAAGACCAACAGGACGGCAAGACGGAGGTCATCGTGGAGCCCAAGGCAGCGTCACCACCAGCGCCTTTGATAGGCGAAGACCACCTTTAGTCAGGATAGCTGCTACGTCTTGAGGTTGCGTTGGTTTTCCTTGAAGAGGAAAGGGTGATGCAGCAATAGTAGCGTAAGTATTTCCCTCAGTTTTTGAGAACCAAGGTATCAATCCAGTAGGAGGCTCCTCAAAAGTCCCACGCACCTACACAAACAAACAAAGAACTCGCAACCAACACAATAAAGGGGTTGTCAATCACTTCACAGCCACTTGCGAAAGTGAGATCTGATAGAGATAATATGATAAGATAAATATATTTTTGGTATTTTATATTATAGATTGGAAAAGTAAAGATGCAAATAAAAGTAGATTGAAAGCTTATATGATAAAAGATAGACCCGGGGGCCATAGGTTTCACTAGTGGCTTCTTTCAAGATAGCATAAGTATTACGGTGGGTGAACAAATTACTGTCGAGCAATTGATAGAAAAGCGAATAATTATGAGATTATCTAGGCATGATCATGTATATAGATATCACGTCCATGACAAATAGACCGACTCCTGCCTGCATCTACTACTATTACTCCACACATCGACAGCTATCCAGCATGCATCTAGAGTATTAAGTTCATAAGAACAGAGTAACACATTAAGAAATATGACATGATGTAGAGGGATAAACACATGCAATATGATATAAACCCCATCTTTTTATCCTCGATGGCAACAATACAATACGTGCCTTGCTGCCGCTGCTGTCACTGGGAAAGGACACCGCAAGATTGAACCCAAAGCTAAGCACTTCTCCCATTGCGAGAAAGATCAATCTAGTATGCCAAACCAAACTGATAATTCGAAGAGACTTGCAAAGATAACTCAATCATACATAAAAGAATTCAGAGGAGATTCAAATATTTCTCATAGATAAACTTGATCATAAACCCACAATTCATCGGATCTCAACAAACACACTGCAAAAAGTGTTACATCGAATAGATCTCCAAGAATATCAAGGAGAACATGGTATTGAGATCCAAAAAGATAGAAGAAAGCCATCTAGCTAATAATTATGGACCCGAAGGTCTGTGGTAAACTACTCACAACTCATCGGAGGGACTATGATGTTGATGTAGAAGCCCTCCGTGGTCGATTCCACCTCCGGCGGAGCGCTGGCGAAGGCTCCAAGATGGGATCTCACGGATACAGAAGGTTACAGTGGTGGAAATAGTTTTTCGTTGGCTCCCTGGATGTTCTCGGGGTACGTGGGTATATATAGGAGGAAGAAGTAGGTCGGTGGCGGCCCGAAGGGCCCATGAGATAGGGGGCGCGCCCTGTAGGGGTGGGTGTGTCCTCCACCCTCATGTCCGCCTTGACTGCTTCTTGACTTGCACTCCAAGTCCGCTGGATCACGTTCGTTCCAAAAATCACGCTCCCAAAGGTTTCATTCCGTTTGGACTCTGTTTGATATTCCTTTTCTTCGAAATACTGAAATAGGCAAAAAAAACAGCAATACGTGGAGGGCCTCCAGTTAGTAGGTTAGTGCAAAAAATGATATAAATGTGTAAAGTAAAGCCCATAAACATCCAAAACAGGTAATATAATAGCATGGAACAATAAAAAATTATAGATGCGTTGGAGACGTATCAAGCATCCCCAAGCTTAATTCCTGCTCGTCCTTGAGTAGGTAAATGATAAAAATAGAATTTTTGATGTGGAATGCTACCTAGTATAATTCTCAATGTAATTTTCTTTATTGTGGCATGAATGTTCAGATCCAAATGATTCAAAATAAAAGTTCATATTGACATAAGAAATAGTAATACTTCAAGCATACTAATCAAAGCAATCATGTCTTCTCAAAATAACATGGCTAAAGAAAGTTCATCCCTACAAAATCATATAGTTAGGCCATGCTTCATTTTCATCACACAAAATACTCCCATCAAGAACAACCCCGGTTTCAGCCAAGAAATTGTTCATACTTTTTAACGTGCTTCAACCTTTTTCAACTCTCACGCAGTACATGAGCGTGAGCCATGGATATAGCACTATGGGTGGAATATAATATGATGATGGAGGTTGTGTGGAGAAGACAAAAAAAGAGAAAGTCTCACATTGACGAGGATAATCACCGGGCTATGGAGATGCCCAACAACATGAGGAGTAGGGATTGCCATGCAACGGATGCACTAGAGCTATAAATGTATGAAAGCTCAACAAAAGAAAACTAGTGGGTGTGCATCCAACTTGCTTGCTCACGAAGACCTAGGGCATTTGAGGAAGCCCATCGTAGGAATATACAAGACAAGTTCTATAATGAAAAATTCCCACTACTATATGAAAGTGACAACATATGAGACTCTCTATATGAAGAACATGGTGCTACTTTGAAGCACAAGTGTGGAAAAGAATGGTAACATTGCCCCCTTTTTATTTATTTTCTTTTTTCCTTTTTTTTCTTTTTTTGGCCTTTCTTTTTTTCTTTTCTTTTTTGCCTTTCTTTTTTTTCTTTGGCCTTCCTTTTTCTTTTCTTTTTGGCCTTTCTTTTTTGGGGACAAAGATCTAATAATGATGATCATCACACTTCTATTGATTTACAACTCATGAACTACAACTCAAAACTAGAACAAGATATGACTCTATATGAATGCCTCCGGCGGTGTACCGGGATGGGCAATGAATCAGGATTGACATGTATGAAAAATTATGCAAAGTGGCCTTGCCACAAATACGATGTCAACTACATGATCATGCAATGGCAACATGACAATAGTAATGCGTGTCATGATGATGAACGGAACGGTGGAAAGTTGCATGGCAATATATCTCAGAATGGCTATGGAAATGCCATAATAGGTAGGTATGGTGGCTGTTTTGAGGAAGATATAAGGAGGTTTATATGTGATAGAGCATATCGTATCACGGGGTTTGGATGCACCGGCGAAGTTTGCACCAACTCTCAAGGTGAGAAAGGGTAATGCATGGTACCGAAGAGGCTAGCAATAATGGAAAGGTAAAAGTGCGTATAATCCATGGACTCAACATTAGTCATAAAGAACTCATATACTTATTGCAAAAGTTTTATTAGACCTCAAAGCAAAGTACTACTACGCATGCTCCTAGGGGGGAGGTTGGTAGGAGTTAACCATCGCACGCCCCCGACCTCCACTCAAGGGAAGGCAATCAAAATAGCACCTCATGCAATAAATTTGTTACACAACTTTTACCATATGTGCATGCTACGGGACTTGCTAACTTCAACACAAGCATTCTTTAAATTCATAATCACCGAACTAGCATGACTTTAATATCACTACCTCCATATCTCAAAACAATTATCAAGTATCAAATTGATCATAGCATCTAATTCACTTCCTATGATAGTTTTTATTATACCCAACTTGGATGCCCACCATTCTAGGACCAATTTTATAACCATAGAAAATACCATGCTGTTCTAAGAGACTATCAAAATAATATAAGTGAAGCATGAGATACTAGTAATTTCTACAAAATTAAGCCACCGCCGTGCTCTAAAAGATATAAGTGAAGCACTAGAGCAAAAACTATCTAACTCAAAAGATATAAGTGAAGCACATAGAGTATTCTAATAAATTCCAATCAAGTGGGCTTCTCCCGAAAGGTGTGTACAACAAGGATGATTGTGTAAAACTAAAAATCAAATACTAATATCATACAAGACGCTCCAAGCAAAACACATATCATGTGGCGAATAAAAATATAGCTCCAAGTAAAGTTACCGATAAACGAAGACGAAAGAGGGGATGCCTTCCGGGGGCATCCCCAAGCTTAGGATTTTGGCTATTCTTGAATATCTTGGGGTGCCATGGGCATCTCCAAGCTTAGGCTCTTGCCACTCCTTATTCCATAGTCCATCAAATCTTTACCCAAAACTTGAAAACTTCACAACACAAAACTCAACAGGAAATCTCATAAGCTCCGTTAGTGAAAGAAAGCAAAACCACCACATAAGGTACTGTAATGAACTCATTTTTTATTTATATTGTTGCTAAAACTACTTTATTTCAAGTTCTCTATGGTTCATACCACTTAATACTAGCCATAGATGCATCAAAATAAGCAAACAACACACGAAAAACAGAATCTGTCAAAAACAGAACAGTCTGTAGCAATCTGTAATCCATGAATACTTCTGGAACTCTAAAAATCCTACCAAAATAGTAAGTCATGGGTTATTTGTCTATTTGATCTACAGCAAAAAGAATCAACACAAAAGCACGTTTCTGTGATTTAACAAAACTAATTTCGTGCGCGTAAAGTTTCTGTTTTTCAGCAAAATCAAATTAACTATCACCATAGGTTATCCTATAGGTTCTACTTGGCACAAACACTAATTAAAACATAAAAACACATCTAAATAAAAGTTAGATGCAAAATTTATTATTAAATTGAAACAAAAACAAAAACACAAATAAAATTGGGTTGCCTCCCAACTAGCGCTATCGTTTAACGCCCCTAGCTAGGCATAAAAGCGAGGATAGATCTAAGTAGTGCCATAATAATAAGATATATCTTGAAAACTCATCTCATATTCTCTACGTTCAGTAGCAAGTTTTCTTTGAGGCAAGCAAAAATAATCAAAAGGGCTAAATTTGATGGGACAAAAGTCCCGAAGATCAATCACATGAGGAATTGGTTCCTCCTTTGGCCCTTCATATTGCACAACTAATTCATCATTATAAGCATTCTTTTGGCAAAATTTCATGAGCCTATACTCAAGAGAGTATCCTAGATCGTTATTTCGAAGAGCAAAATCATTATTAAGTTTGGAAATTCTATCAACTAGGACATTGGTAGGAACCTTTTTTCTAAGGTTTTCATTGAAAGCAACATAGTCCAAGGATTGAAAACGCCTAATTTCCTCTTGATCGAAGAGGATCGCCTCTATGGGAGGACGACCGACGTCCACCCTACAGTGCGCAAAGATTTCTTTGGCCTCTCTTATTATAAATCTAAACTCATGAGCCAAAAAGATAGTAACAACACGCTTAACAGAAGAATGCTCAATATTAGAAAATTCTAGGAAAATTCTTTGTATGCAAGGATGCATATGCATAAATTGTCTTTCAAGCTCAACTACAAGCATAGTGACAACATCCGCAAGACTACTAGTTCTATGAAGAATAGAACGACCCATACAAGGTAAATCACTGGCACAAGTAAAGAATCTTGAATAACACCTTTTCCAATAATGTTACCACTACCGATTCGAAACTTTTTAATATGCAAGATAGGGGGTTCTTTAGCAGGAGCATCAGAATTTTCCATGTTATCATTATTGTCCATATCGACGATAATCTCCCCAATTTCAGATATAACGGCAAACAAAAGCGAAGAAGAAGAGGAGATTGGGAAAGAGAGGACGAATAAAATGGCAAGGGTGAAGTGGAGGAGAGACAAACGAGAGGCAAATGGCAAATAATGTAAATGCGAGGGAGATGAGTTTGTGATGGGTACTTGGTATGTCTTGACTTGAGCGAAGACCTCCCCGGCAACGGCGCCAGAAATCCTTCTTGCTACGTCTTGAGGCTGCGTTGGTTTTCCTTGAAGAGGAAGGGTGATGCAGTAATAGTAGCATAAGTATTTCCCTCAGTTTTTGAGAACCAAGGTATCAATCCAGTAGGAGGCTCCTCAAAAGTCCCACGCACCTACACAAACAAACAAAGAACTCGCAACCAACGCAATAAAGGGGTTGTCAATCCCTTCACGGCCACTTGCGAAAGTGAGATCTGATAGATATAATGATAAGATAAAAATATTTTTGGTATTTTATAATATAGATTGGAAAAGTAAAGATGCAAATAAAAGTAGATTGAAAGCTTATATGATAAAAGATAGACCCGGGGGCCATAGGTTTCACTAGTGGCTTCTCTCAATATAGCATAAGTATTACGGTGGGTGAACAAATTACTGTCGAGCAATTGATAGAAAAGCGAATAATTATGAGATTATCTAGGCATGATCATGTATATAGGCATCACGTCTGTGACAAGTAGACCGACTCCTGCTTGCATCTACTACTATTACTCCACACATCGACCGCTATCCAGCATGCATCTAGAGTATTAAGTTCATAAGAATAGAGTAACGCATTAAAAAGATGACATGATGTAGAGGGATAAACTCATGCAATATGATATAAACCCCATCATTTTATCCTCGATGGCAACAGTACAATAAGTGCCTTGCTGCCCCTGCTGTCACTGGGAAAGGACACCGCAAGATTGAACCCAAAGCTAAGCACTTCTCCCATTGCAAGAAAGATCAATCTAGTAGGCCAAACCAAACTGATAATTCGAAGAGACTTGCAAAGATAACTCAATCATACATAAAAGAATTCAGAGGAGATTCAAATATTTCTCATAGATAAACTTGATCATAAACCCACAATTCATCGGATCTCGACAAACACACCGCAAAAAGAGTTACATCGAATAGATCTCCAAGAAGATCGAGGAGAACATGATATTGAGATCCAAAAAGAGAGAAGAAGCCATCTAGCTAATAACTATGGACCTGAAGGTCTGTGGTAAACTACTCACAACTCATCGGAGGGGCTATGGTGTTGATGTAGAAGCCCTCCGTGGTCGATTCTCCCTCCGGCGGAGCGCCGGTGAAGGCTCCAAGATGGGATCTCACGGATACAGAAGGTTACGGTGGTGGAAATAGTTTTTCATTGGCTCCCTAGATGTTCTCGGGGTACGTGGGTATATATAGGAGGAAGAAGTAGGTCGGTGGCCGCCCAAGGGGCCCACGAGATAGGGGGGCGCGCCCTGTAGATTTGGGCGTGCCCTCCACCCTCGTGGCCGCCTCGACTGCTCCTTGACTCGCACTCCAAGTCCTCTGGATCACGTTCGTTCCAAAAATCACGCCCCCGAAGGTTTCATTCCATTTGGACTCCGTTTGATATTCCTTTTCTTTGAAATACTGAAATAGGCAAAAAAAAGCAATA
This sequence comes from Triticum aestivum, assembly GCF_018294505.1. Classification (NCBI taxonomy): domain Eukaryota; kingdom Viridiplantae; phylum Streptophyta; class Magnoliopsida; order Poales; family Poaceae; genus Triticum; species Triticum aestivum. The sequence goes on from NC_057795.1 coordinate 483,641,546, forward strand.
CGGGATGGGCCTCCGGTTAGTAGGTTAGTCCCAAAAAATGATATAAATGTGTAAAGTTAATCCCATAAACATCCAAAACAGGTAACATAATAGCATGGAACAATCAATAATTATAGATACGTTGGAGACGTATCAATAGCTTGTACTAGTTGCCCCCTTTCAAAATGGCCGTTGTTGGATCCCTTCCCGCTCAATATTTGGGGAGAGGACCAGGGCCTCTATAAATAGGACTAGCCACCACAAAGGAGGGGGACAGATCGATTCTCCCCGAGCAACCCACCAAGCACAAGAACACCTCTCCACAGGAGGCTGTTCTTCCCTTGTACTGTTCATCATCAGCCCAAGAGGCAATCCACCACCACCACACAGGAGTAGGGTGTTTTACCACAATGGTGGCCCGAACCTGTATAAATCTTGTGTCTCTTGTGTTGTGAGTTCGTCGAGCTAAGCTTAGAGATCACGGCGAGGCTGAGAGCGAGATTCGGTAGGGGGAAATCTTCGTGCTCACCCTAGTGTTCGAACCTTAAGGGTTTTGCCAGAACCCTAAATCCGACATTTGGCGCGCCAGGTAGGGGTGCGCCGGAGCTTTTACTTCCGTCGACCCGCACTCCACTAACACCACACTTCGCCCTCATGGCAGACATTGCGCTTCTAGCACCAACGACCGACGCCAACGCTGGGTCCAGGGGGCTCCGAGCCTTGGCCCCCGCTTTACGACAGGTGCAGTGGCGGCCCAAGTTCAAGCCAGAGATGCTGTCGCGCTACGACGTCGTGACGGACCCGGCGGTTTTCCTGCTGGCGTACGAGGAGGCCGTCCTCAAGGCCAGGGCGACGACAAGGTCATGGCCAACTGGCTTCCCATGGCCCTTACTGGCGTCCCGCGCGCATGGTTGCTCAACCTGCCAGCATCTTCTGTGGCCTCCTGGGAGGAGCTGCGTGATCTCTTCCTTGCCTACTACGCGGAGCCGGCGCCCCCGGTCATTGCAGCTCTCTTGGGCGGCTCACAGGTGCCACCCTCAGACCGCCACACCAATCCGCTCTTTCGCCAGATCAACACCGCCCTCGTGCGGCAAGGAGCTCCCCCGGGTTGGGCGGCGCCCAAGGCCGACCTGACCTTCGACTTGGAAGATCACCCCGTCACCACCGCCTGCTCAGGTGTGCTCCCGATGCTCTGCACGCCCACCATCTGCAAAGTGGCCATCACCAAAACCCTCATTGATGGTGGTGCCGGCCTCAACGTGCTCTCGGTGGAGGCCTTCAGCCTCCTCCACGTACCGCTGGAGCGGCTCCGACCCAGCAAGCCCTTCTCAAGCATCGGAGGCGGTTCCTCCAGTCCTCTATGGTAGATCCGCCTTCCCGTGACCTTCGGCACCCGCGACAACTACCGCACGGAGCTGGTCGACTTCGACATCGCTCACATCGGCCTCCCATACAACGCCATCCTTGGATACCTTGCCCTGGCTCAGTTCATGGCAGCAACCCATCCGACCTACAACCTCATGAAGATGCCCGGAAGCAAGGGCGTCCTCACCGTAGTTGGAGATACCAAGGAGGCTCTTATGGCACTCAAGCTTGCCCTCAAGGCCGCCGCCGCGGCGCAGCCCACCGACACGGACGCCTCCAAGGCCAAGGAAGCTACACCGACCAAAAAGAAGCAGTTGTTCACTCAGGATAAGGCGGAGACCAAGCAGGTGCCAGTTGAGGAAGACGGGTCCTCGGGAGCCACCTTAACCATAGGTGCCGATCTCGACCCCGACCAAGAGAAGGTGTTGGTGAAATTCTTGCGTTCGAACAAGGAGGTGTTCGCATGGGAACCCAAGCAGCTAGTGGGGGTCCCAAGGGAGGTGATTGAGCATCACCTGAATGTGTGCCACAATGTAAGCCCTGTGAAGCACAAAGCGAGGCGGCAGTCCACGGAGAAGCATGCCTTCATCATCCAAGAAACCCGCAAGCTGGAGGCAACAGGTGTTATTCGCGAGGTTCGCTACCCCGAATGGCTGGCGAACCCCGTTGTCGTGCCAAAAAAGAGGGAAAGGAGCGCATGTGCGTCGAATTCACCAATCTCAACAAGGCCTGCCCCAAGATCCGTTCCCGCTTCCCCGCATCGATCAGATCATCGACTCCACCACCGAGTGCGACCTGCTGTGTTTCCTGAATGCGTTTTTGGGTTATCACCAGATCAAGATGGCTGTGGAAGACGTAGAGAAGATAGCCTTCCTGACCCCATGTGGGGTATATTACTACACTTGCATGCCATTTGGGTTGTGCAACGCAGGCGTGACCTTCCAATGGCTGATGCACATTGCCTTGGGCCGGCAGCTTGGGAAAAATGCTGAGGCTTACGTCGACGACATTGTGGTGAAATCTCGGGAGGCAAGGACCTTGATCCAGGACTTGGACGAGACCTTCGCGAGCCTTCGCCAGGTAGACCTGCGACTCAACCCAGAGAAGTGCGTGTTCGGCGTCCCTTCCGGCAAGCTGCTGGGCTTCCTCGTGTCCCACAGGGGGATCGAGGCCAACCCAGAGAAGGTCAAGGCAATCGAAGACATGAGTCCGCCACAAACCCTCAGAGAAATGCAGAAGCTCGCCGGTCGCGTGACTACGTTAGGACGCTTCTTCTCCAAGCTGGGGGAGCATGCCCTACCGTTCTTCAAGCTAATGAAGAAAAAGGGTCCATTTGAGTGGACACAGGAGGCCGACCAAGCGTTTCAAGACCTGAAGAAATACCTGACCAGCCCTCCCGTGATGGTGGTGCCACGCCCTCTCGAGCCCGTGGTGCTCTACCTTACCGCAACTCCCTACTCCACCAGTGCAGCCCTGGTGGCAGTTCAGGAGGGGCGCCAGGCTAAGGCCGCGTCCCGCCCAGCCACGGCCTCAGCCGGGGCGACACAAGACCAGGAAAGCCCGCGAGGACCACGATAGTGGCAGCAGGGGACCAAGCTTAGCAAGAAGATGCCCCCAGGGCTGAAGAGGCCCCACCAAGCGACCAGGCGCTGGGGGCTCCATTATCTCAGGAAGCGCCTAACCTCCAGAAGACATAGGACATGTCAGCACACCCACCCTCGTCGAGCATCCGGTGTACTTTGTCAGCACGGTGTTGCGGGATGCAAGGGCACGGTACCCCATGCCTCAGAAGCTCTTACTCGCGCTCTTGGTGGCCTCGCGTAAGCTGCGACACTAATTTCAAGGTTACCCCATCAAGGTTGTCTTGGCCTACCCGTTGGAAAGGGTACTTAGGAGCCCCAACTCCACTGGGAGAGTCGCCGAATGGAACATCGAGCTGTAGGCGTTTCAGTTGGAGTTCAGCACAACCAGGGTCATCAAAGGGGCCACCCTTGCTGATTTCATGGCTGAGTGGACGAACGCACCAGAGCTCAAGGTGGGCGAGGACCGGTCTCTCTCCCCAGGAAGTGAGGCACTAGATGGGTGGGTCGTGTATTTCGACGGCGCCTTCTCGCGGCAGTGCGCGGGGGCTGGTGCAGTGCTTATATCACCCACTCAGTACAAGCTCTACTACGCTGTACAACTCTGCTTCCAGCAGGGCGAGAAGGTCTCCAACAACATAGCAGAATACGAGGGCCTCATAGCAGGCCTGAAAGCTGCAGCGGTACTGGGAGTGAAGCGCCTCGTCATCAAGGGTGATTCACAACTCCTCATCAACTTCTCCAACAAGGTGTATGAGCCGAAGGCCGAGCACATGGAAGCATATCTCGTGGAAGTACGCAAGATGGAGAAGCAGTTCTGGGGGCTGGAGTTGCGGCATGTACCCCGCGACACCAACCAAGAGGCTGATGACATCGTCATGAGGGCGTCCAAATGGCTGCCTCAGGAGCCTGACATTTTCGAGGAACGACTCTTCAAGCCATCGACGGCACCACTGCTTTCAAGAACGGCACAGCCTCGGGAAGAATTCCCTCAGCCACCTGCCACAGGAGCCCCGGCCTATGGCCCGACCTCGGGAGCGCACCTACTCTTGGTGCTGGAGCCTTAGGAGGGATGCTGGACCAAGGAATTCAAGAAATATATAACGCAAGGGACGCTGCCGGAGAAGAAGGAGGACGCGGAGCGCGTGGCCCGGCAAGCCACGGCCTACTGCATCCAAGACGGTGAGTTATATCGGAAGCGGTCGAATGACGTTTCCCTACATTTCATCTCCAGGGAACAGGGGAAAAAGCTGCTGGCCGACATACACAGTGGAGACTGCAGACACCACTCGTCGTCACGGACCCTCGTCGGCAAAGCATTTCGTAGCGGATTCTACTGGCCTATGACACTCAACAACGCGATCGAGCTGGTGAAGTCCTGCGAGGCCTGCCAATTCCATGCCAAGTAGATCCATCAGCCAGCTCAGGTCCTGCAGACCATCCCGCTCTCGTAGCTATTCGCGGTCTGGGGGCTGGATATCCTGGGCCCATTTCCTCGAGCGCCTGGGGGCTACCGCTACCTCTACGTCGCCATCGACAAGTTCACCAAGTGGGCGGAGGTGGAAGCCGTTCGCACCATCCCAGCCGGCTCTGCGGTCAAGTTCATCAAGGGCCTCGTGAGCCGGTTTGGGGTCCCTAACCGCATCATCACCGATAACGGTTCGCAGTTCACTAGCAATCTCTTCAGAACGTATTGTGCTAACCTTGGAACGCAGATCTGCTACGCTTCGGTGGAGCACCCCCGGAACAACGGCTAGGCCGAATGCGCCAACACGGAGGTCCTGAGGGGCCTTAAGAGCAGGACCTTCAAGAAGAAGCTGGAGGCCTGCGGTAGGGGCTGGCACGACGATCTCCAGTCCGTGCTGTGGTCCATCCGCACTACCGCCACCAAGCCAACGGGCGAGACCCCATTCTTCCTCGTCTAAGGAGCAGAAGCGGTTCTCCCTCATGAGGTCAGGTGTCGCTCCGCGAGGGTCCTGGCATAGGCGCAGCAGGACGCCATGTGGGGGATGGACCTCGTGCTGGGGGAGGAACACCGCCGTGAAGTCACGCTACAGGCGGCAAGATACCAGCAGGCGCTGCGGCGGTATCACTGTTGCAGCGTTCGCCCTAGGACGCTCGAGGTGGGTGACCTCGTCCTGAGGCGGGTGCTCTCCAGGGAAGGGCTGCATAAGCTCTCACCCATGTGGGAGGGCCCGTTCAAGGTTGTCCATGTCTCCAGGCCAGGCGCCGCGCGCCTGGAGACCCAGGATGGGGTACCCATCTCGAACGCCTGGAACATCCAGCACCTCCGGAAGTTTTACCCCCGAAGAAAGGCCCGGTGCCCATGAAGAAGGCCCAGTGCCTGTGAAGCTCACCGCCCGAAGAAAGGCCCGGTGCTTGTGAAGAAGGCCCAGTGCCTGTGAAGCTCGCCGCCCGTGACACTCCCACGTAATAATGAGTGGGGCTGTACACACCTTGGAGTCTCAGGAGTGTGCCCTTGGGCCTCGGGGACTCCCTCCCACCCTAGTGGCAGCACTTAGCTCTGCACTGGTGAGAAGACTTGAAGACTAGACTAGGTGCCGGACGCGGCTTTTCATTTGCTTTCTGCAGTTTGCTCGCTCTTCCTTGTTTGAACCTTGATTAAAGTTGCTTCTGGTGTTCTTTGCCGGTTCTGCTCCATCGTCTTCTGCCTTCATTTTATATCTTCAACTATTTGTCTGACTTCCTCTCTCTCGCAAGCCTCGCGAGGGGGCTGTTTGGGTGCCCTTGTGAGCCCTTTCTCTTCTGATTTTCGTGAGGCTCTCTCATTCGAATTCACAGTGGGAGCACCCCTCCCAGTCCGTGCCCCTTGGGTATCGCAACACGAAGCGCCGGGCCACGACCGACAGCCCTCGCGACCAGGGTTCAGAAAATGATAGTCTCTCAACGAGTTTTTTGCAGCTCCTAAGGCGCCCGGCAAGGCCTGAAGTGGGCACCTCGCATGGCGGAAACTACTTCAGACATGCCAAGCTAAGTTGTTCCTACACGCCAACGTACCACAACGACACCATGACATAGCACAGGAACGATAAATGCAACATGTTAACTAGGAAATCATAGTTTGTTACATGCCCCCACGGGGCCCATACTTGTCTCTCTCAATGCAGGAAGGAAGGGAAACAAAACAAAAATAGCAGGCCCCTTGCAGCAGTTCGCGAGGAGGGATCTACGGTGACCTCCTGAGCTCAGCCAGACCCCACCTTGCGCTTTACCGAAGTGCAGCGATGGGATGCCCCGCTGCTGCCCTTGAGGCAGACACAGCGGCGTGGCGGTTGATCCTTGCCGCCGCTGGAGGAACTGCCGCTGGAGGAGGAGCCGCCATAGCTTGACGAGCCGCGGTCGCCACCGGGAGCGAGTTCGCCTTCACCCTCGTCACGACCGTCGCCAGGACTCTTCAGGGCAACACCCAATGCGGCGGCCATCCCCTCCGAACGCCCTCACGTAGAGGGTCACGTGGCCATCGTACCTGAAGTGGAGGGTGCACAGCCTGCCCAGACCGCGCGCGCGGGCAAACATCTGCCAGCCTCGGTCCAAGGCTGCGTTGCCGGCGACGGAGACCTCCACCGCGACCCAGGAGGCCCTGCTGCAGCAGCCGTCCGCCTGCAACTAGAGCCTGCCTGTGCCAGCGGCCGACAGCTCACCGAAGAAGCACGGGAGCTGAAGCCAGTTGCCGGCCGGGTTTTCCGACCACACGACGAATTCCGGCAGCACCTCCACCGAGTGGAAGCGCGGCCGGGGAGGCCGCGCAGCCACAACACGCCTTCCTCCACCAACCGGGCTGCCTCAACATGGGCGGCCCCCACCACATGAAGGGCCACCACTGCGGCCGCGGGGAGCCGCGGCGGGAGTCGCGGAGTGCTTGCGAGGGTGACCGCGCCCACGCTTGGGCGGAGGAGAGCTGGGCCCTTCCTGGTGAGCCTTCCCCTTCTCCGCGGCCGAAAACCTCTTCGTAGGCACCATGGTGGGCGCTACAAGCAACGGAGCGAGGGAGGAGAAGCAAGCGGAATGGCAAGAGATGGGTGATGGGGGCTCTCACCCCTCCTCATTTATAGCCCAAGGGAGGCCAACCATCGACCTCCACGATCACAGGTAATGATAGCCCCTTTTTGCATGCAGCAGGGACTCGTCAAGTGGAGACGCCCATGTCCAATCAGTCGCCACGCGTCGACCAAGGCCGCAGGCTGTTGGGGCCCGCGGTGCTCCGCACGTGCCCTTTGGCTTCACCGCTAAGCCAAGTCCGAGCGTGCCTTGGGCCTGGGGGCTACTGTCGGTGTTCTGGGAATGGGGGTCCGCAGACTTGCCTGCCTGGGGCCCACGGCATGGCTCCACCAGTGGCCCAGTACGACCCGTCTTCGTCAACCAACACTCAAGACCCTAGCAGGGGGCCAAGCCTCGCTAGGCGGATGACACAAGGCCTCCTCAGGAGCGGCCTCACCAGGCAGGCTTGCGAGGAGGCGGAGGGATCAAGGCAAGGGGCACTTCGCGAGGTTCCCGTGACGCAAGCCATGACGACCATGGCCAGGCAGGAGCCAGGCAGGCGCCAGCACATGTAGTGTCCTTGTTTCCCCTTTGTTGCTAAGGGGGCAAGCGCAGGCGCGGAGTACCGAGGCATCAGGCAAAGGTTTCCATATCGGTGCAACTAGACCAAGACCAGCACGACGGCAGGACAGAGGTCATCGTGGAGCCCAAGGCCGCGTCACCACCAGCGCCTTTGACATGTGAAGACCACCTTTAGTCAGGATAGCTTGTACTAGTTGTCCCCTTTCAAAATGGCGGTTGTTGGATCCCTTCCCGCTCAATATTTGGGGAGAGGACTAGGGCCTCTATAAATAGGACTAGCCACCACAGAGGAGAGGGGCAGATCAATTCCTCCTCGAGCAACCCACCAAACACAAGAACACCTCTCCTTAGGAGGCTGTTCTTCCCTTGTACTGTTCATCATCAGCCCAAGAGGCAATCCACCACCACCACATAGGAGTAGGGTGTTACACCACAACAGTGGCCTGAACCTGTATAAATCCCGTGTCTCTTGTGTTGTGAGTTCGTCGAGCTAAGATTAGAGATCGTGGCAAGGTTGAGAGCAAGATTCAGTAGGGGGAAATCTTCGTGCGCACCCCAGTGTTCGAACCTCAAGGGTTTTGCTAGGACCCTAAATCCGACAGTCCCCTTCCCTTTCCAAGAGGGGAGAGAGGGAAGGAGGAGGAGAGGGAGAAGGAAAGAGGGGGGGGGGCTCTGCCCCTCCCTAGTCCAATTCGGACCAGCCCATGCGGGGCACGTGGCCTCCCCTTGTGGCCCTTCTCTCCTTTCCACTAAGGCCCATGAAGGCCCAATACTTCCCCCGCCGAATTCCCATAACTCTCTGGTACTCCAAAAAATACCCGAACCACTCAGAACCTTTCCAATGTAAGAATATAGCCTTCCAATATATTGATATTTACGTCCCGACCATTTCGAGACTCCTCATCATGTTTGTGATCTCATCCGGGACTCCGAACAAACTTCGGTCATCAAATCACATAAATCATAATACAAATCGTCATCGAACGTTAAGCGTGCGGACCCTACGGGTTCGAGAACTATGTAGACATGACCGAGACACATCTCTGGTCAATAACCAATAGCAGAACCTAGATGCTCATATTGGCTCCTACATATTCTATGAAGATCTTTATCGGTCAAACCGCATAACAACATACGTTGTTCCCTTTGTCATCGGTATGGTACTTGCCCGGGATTCGATCGTCAGTATCAACATACCTAGTTCAATCTCGTTACCGACAAGTCTCTTTACTCGTTCAGTAATGCATCATCCCGTAACTAACTCATTAGTCACATTGCTTGCAAGGCTTATGTGATGAGCATTAGCGAGAGGGCCCAGAGATACCTCTCCGACAATAGGAGTGAAAAATCCTAATCTCGATCTAGCGGTGTAAAAACACGGTCTTCAAATAAAACAGTGCTACCTCTTGGTGGAGATAGCACCCCGATTGTATATGCACGAGAACCAGCCCTACCACACATAACCCAGACTCTCGCAGATTTTATACCTACTGCGATGGACAGAGAACCAGCTTCAGCCAATCTAACCCTAACCCCAGCAGATAGTAACCCAGTTCCTGTTGACACAACACCATCTCCACCACAGAGCTCCCAAACAAGAGCAGTTAGTAAGGCAGCTCCAGTGCCCAAAGTGCCAGTACTACCACGGCAAACCCCAACTCCACCAGTTAGTACACCTATTCCTGTGGAGGAAGCACAACTAGTCATTCACAGTTTAGCATCTATCACATTTGATGTTGTTAAATCCTATGTGCGTATCTTCCCATCATGGAAATATTATATTAAATATGAAGGAAAATGCCAATTGCAGGTGTTTGTCCAGGAGTTATGTGTAAGTAATGTTATTCATGGCAATTACTTTGCTTTGTCCCATACGTTCTACCTCCATGATGGTTATAATACAACAAATTTTCCCATTTTTCTCTATAGAGAAGGACCGATTTGGAAACTCAGGATGAGGTAACCTGTGCTAATACCTCTGCTATCTTCAAGAATGCTTGGCGGCAGTATCGGAATTACCTGAAGAAAATGTACTTCACTAGCAAAGAAACTCATCAAATTCCCTTATGTTCTCCTGAGACACATTTACTGGACGATGACTGGGAACGCCTTGTTCCTTACTGGTCCCAAACAAAGAATGTGGTAAGGTCTATGAGCTCATTTTATTTTAAGTACTATATGCTTGCATCTTACTGTACTCTGTTCATGTAGAACAAGTGCTTAAAGCTGAAGAACAACTGTTCTCATTTAAGATTCCATTGCTATCGTGCATACTGTTTTACTCTTGTATCACTGTATTTACTCATACAAACTTATTTTTAAATTGAACGATCCAATGGAAACTCCAATGGCACAACAAGTATGTTTACGCATGTTTCTCTAACAGGTTTGCTCTTATAAATAGCTCTGTTGATTTCAATTTCAATTGTGTATACAGTTGACTTCTCATATCATGCATATTACTAGCATCATAATAGGGCCAATAGTGTTGTTGTACATGTAGACCCGTGGTACCCATCTGAAATCTTGTTGTGCCATTTCATTTCCCACGTTTCGTGTTCTTTCAGTGCTGCTTTCTCTTGAACTGATATGATTTGAACCGTGTCTCTTTGATTTGGCAAGACAATGTAGTGACCATAGGACATAGATATATGTTTGTTTGATGCTTTTATAATGTACTACTTGGCAATAGAAGACTTGGTAGTTTAATCTTGTCCACCTTACTAATGAACTGGTTCACCGAAATGAGTTCATATACTAGTACATGCTAAACCTGTTATGTGTCTGCTTGTTTCTTCTTTTAGAATGCTGACAGAATATTGGGGAATAGTGCCTTATTAAGCAATGATAAAGGAAGTAATGCAGATAAGGTTCAGGATCGTGAGACATCCTTGTTGGTCTCCAACAAAGCTGATAAAATAGCCAAGGAAAACTATCTTGAAGACAGTGAGGCAACCCCAAAGTCCTGTCTTGGTTTACTGTTCGAGTTACTGGCCACTACCGCTTGCACAAGCCATTCAAACTCACTATCTGAATCAATTCGGTTTCTTGAGTCTCAACTACAAGCTGAAAGACATCGATCAGCTGTGCTGTGACAAGAAGCGGAAGGATTGCGCAAGTCCCTGGAGCATTCAGATGCATACTTTCTGGTGCAACAACAAGCGTTGGAGGATTTTAGCGCTAAATAGGACAAAGCTAATAAGCTTGCTAAGCTTATTGCTAGCATGGTGGATACCCAGGATAACGTTTCTTGAGCTCTTCTGAAGTTGTTTCAGTTATGGACTTGTTTTGCTGCCGCGTTTATTTGCACTGGTGGCCAATTTTGACTGCCGGTGTATGTAATATGCTGCTTTGTTCCCTATATTTGCATTGATGGTGAACTTTGATGCTCAGTGGATGTAATATGTGTAATAGCTGTAATAGGCTAGCGTTAGTTGCTTGCTTATTTATTTCCTTATTGTCTTGTTTAGTTGTTTGCTTGTAGTCACTGTAGTTCTTTTTCCGCGTTTTTCTATTGGCTACAATAACCTATTTTTGGTAACTTGGCCACAATAATCATGGCAACACACAAACTATTGAAACCATGGGCCTCCTGCGGGCTGTAGGATCCGTGGGCCTTCTACGGGCCATAGGATCCATGGGCCTTCTACGGGCCGTAGGATCCATGGGCCTTCTACTGGACGTAGGATCCATGGACTTTCTACGGGCCGTGTGATCCATGGGCCTTTTACGGGCCGTAGGATCCATTGGTCTTCTACGGGCCATAGGATCCATGGGCCTTCTACGGGGCGTATAATCATTTCACCAAACATGGGTCGTACTATTCATGGACCATAACGGGCCGTTAATAGGCCGTATTTGATAACGCTATGAAAACAGCCCAACGGGTTAACCGGCCACAAACAGACTGAATGTAACCACAAGCTGTATTTGGCCCACAAACATACAGGCCAGTAACGGACCGTATCTAACCGAATTCTAGAAATGAGCCCAAGAATAAATGGGCCTTTAGAAGGTTGAAAGTTAACATGAGCTAGAAACGACCGACGGAATAATGGGCCGTTAATGGGTATAAAGCGATACACTGTTCATTATGGGCCAGTTTCATCTCGGACCTTTAATGGGCCGAGAGTTACAAAGGGCCTCATATGGGCCAAAAGACATCATGGGCCATACATGGGCCGGAAGTTAAAACGGGCTGGAATCATATTGGACGGACCAAATGAAGATATTGGGCTTAATTACGATAGGCCGTAACAGGTCGGTAGTTAGCGAGCCGTAAATGGGCTATATACGAACAGGCCGTTAACAGGCTTTCCGTGGGCCGACCCGTTACCTTTTGACCAAGTCAAATGGGCCAGCCTTTTCATCGGAATGGGCCTCTGTTGGGCCGTGCCACGTGTCGACGTATCATAGGCGCCTCCTGTCCAATGAGTGGATGACATCTGTCCCAATGGTGAGCCAACATGTGTTTCCTCTGGCCAATGAAACTTTTACACGTGGAAAATACCCATTGGTCCGGGCTGTTAACGGGTTATCGGACCCAAAACCGGACCCGATAGCTTAACGGCGACCTGTTACGGTGGATGCCACGTGTCGGTCACCCTTGGCGAAAGCACTTCTATGACACGCGATTTATCGTCATGGAAGTGGACACTTCCGTGATGATAATTTTGGTAATGTCATGAAACACTTCTACGACAGCACATGTATGACTATCTTGATTCTGTCATAAAATTGTCATGGATGTACATGCATCACAAAAAACGCGACCTACTATGACAAACACGTATCATCACGGAAGTGTATTTTTTGTAGTGCCAGGATGTCTGGACTATAGTCTCGATGTCCTCCTCTGCTAGCCAGTGTGCCTCAAACCTGCACGGTCCAGGTGCACCTCGCGGCAGCATGCCGACCTAAAAATTTGTATCGACCAGGACCGGCCTATGGTCTGATTTGTTAAACTCTTCATTTTTTTGACCTTGAACAGTAGGAAAGGCTCCTACTGTGTTAATGTATAAAAAAATATGGGTGCACTGTACAAATGGATATTTACATGGGGGGGGGGGGAGAGGCAGAGTGCGACTTGTTAACTTTGTGACAAGTTAGAAAATAAAGCAGGGGACTATTAATATAAGGAGTGTACAAAGTTTAACACAAAGGGCCTACGCTCCTCTTTGACTCTATGTTGAAGTAGCTTGAAGTCCTTCTTGAATCTTCCTAACCAGGAGCTGAAGGATGGTGGTATGGCTCTAAAATGGTTGTTGTTCCTCTCCTTCCAAATGCTCCAGGCTGCCACTATGAATTTCTCCAAGAACATAGGTGAGGGATGACCTTTTTTGAACTTCAATAGCTTGCAAGCAGCCGTGGAAAGGTTCCTAGTGAATCTCAAGTTTATCCCAGCAAAGCTTGCTGAAAGAGCAGGTAAAAATCATGTGTTCAACCGTTTCCTCTATATTCATTCTGCATAGGAGGCAATTGTGGTCATCCCTATGTTATAGTGCCTTCTCTTTAGCATGTTCCTCGTGTTGAGCCTGTCATGGAAGAGCAACCAAGCAAAGACCTTCAACTTCATCGTGCACTTTGATTTCCAGATCCAGCAAAACACTTTGTGAGATTGAACATCCTTGAAGAAAAAGCGATAATAATCCGTTGATTTGTAGATCGTCTTGCCCCACATGTAGTGCCACACATCTGAAGCCGCCGTGGAAGGCTACAATTCAGCTGCAATTGACTGCATATCCCTGACCTCATCATGTGCTTGGGGGGTCAGGGGTAGGTGAAACGTTTCCCCCAGTGACGTAATCCCCAAGAAATCTTTGACAGAGATATCTTCGTTCAAAGAGTGGGAGAAAGCACGAGGATGTGAGTCTTGGAGAAGTTGATCAGACCACAATCTTTCCAAAACAGAGCCGTGGTGCCGCAAACAATATTGACCCGAGAAACCCCCCCTAAATTTAGGAGTGAGCTTGAGTATATCCTTCCACCAAAACGATCCAACCGGATCACAAGAATGCGGTATTCTTTGGGTGTAGTATGAATCCCACGTGAGTTGTACGCAAGGAATATCCATCTTGTTGTAGAATTTGTGCAGGAATTTCAAGAGTAAAGCCTCATTTTGGATTCGGAGATTAAGAACTCCAAGTCCTCCCTTATTTTTAGGTTTACACACCATGTCTCAGGCAGCTAAAGAATGACATTCGTCTCCTTGTTCAGTCTTCTTGATCCATAGACATCTGCGCCTAATCTTGTCCAGAAGTTCTATGGGTTTAGGTGGGAAATGCAACATGCACATCGCATAGATAATAAGTGAAGTGACTGTGGAGTTGAGAAGAGTCAGCTTCCCAGCATGAGACATAAGAGACAAGGTGGAGGACAAGCTTCTTTCAACAGTGCTAACTAGAGGCATAAAGTCATGCATGGTAGGTCGAGACATGCCCAGGGGCAGGCCGAGGTAGGTAAACGACATGGCACCAATGGTACATTCGAAGATAGAGGCAATTTGCGCAGCCAGATCAGTGTCCAAATTTATGGGAATAAGTGTCGACTTATGGAAATTGATGTTAAGGACGATGGATTGGGCGTACTTGGTGAGGATGTTTTTGATAGTCAAGGCTTGTTGAGGGCAAGCAGGCATGAGTAAGATTGTGTCATCGGTGTACTGGACAATAGGGTAGTCCATTTGGCCATTAGACGGAAAGGGAAGTTGGATCCTACCCTCCCTATAGGCCTCATTGATGGCAGATTGGAGGAGGTCGGCTGCAAGCACGAAAATGAGTGGAGACAGGGGATCGCCCTGTCTGACACCATGCCTGCAGTGGAATTGTCTGCTCGGTACACCATTTAGGAGAATGGAGGATCTGTCCAAGGAAAAAATTTAATTGATCCAAGACAACCATTTGTCATTGAAACCCATATGTCTCATGATGTTGATCATGGGGTCATGTTCAATGGTGTCAAAGGCTTTGGCGAAATCCAGCTTGAGCAGTACGATCGGGCGTTTAGATGTTTGGCATTGGTGGATGTATTGGAATGTCCATGCAAGGCAATCCTGTACCGACCTGCCACGTATGAATCCATATTGGTTACGATGAATATTTTTCAGTATGACCTTCTGTAGATGGTTGGCCAGGAGCTTAGTAATGAGCTTAAGGCAGCAATTAAGTAGCGTGATTGGCCTGTAGTCATTAACTGTGGATGGAGACACATTTTTCAGGATCAGAGTAACCAATACATCATTGATGCTTCGGAGGTTAAGAGTTCCTGCATGGAATTGATCACACAGCGAGTAGAAATCTTCTTTGATGATTGGCCAACACGCTTTGAGGAAAAGACCACTAAATCCATCCACGCCAGGAGCCCTATCACCTGGCATTTCTTTAATAACCAAGTCAATTTCCTCATGAGTGAAAGGTAAAGTCACATGATCAAGGATTGCATTAGGCCGGATTAATGATGGAAGGTCAAACTGCATTTGCGTGGGGCTAGAGGTGCCTAGCCTGTCCGAATAAGCATAGAATAGGAGGGCCTCTTTGCTAGTGTGATCTTCCACCACGAGGCCATCAGGAGTTTGCAAGTTTGCAATGTTGTTTTTACGATATCTTTATGTGGCCACAGCTTGAAAAAACTTTGTATTTTCATCGCCAAACTTAACCCATCAAATAGTGCAATGTTTCTTCCAATACTGCTTCTGATAGTCCAACAGTCGTAGGAGGTGATTTTTGATAATCTTGCGAAAGTTGTTCTCAGGGAGTGTGAGAGCCCGTTGATTTTCCAACGCGTCCAAGTCCGCCAGGGTGCTGTTCGTGTTCTCAATGGCCACAGAGAGATGCGAAACGCTTTTACTCCAATATTTGAGCTCCTGTCGGAGGTTCTTGAACTTGCGACAGAGTAGGGTGGCCGCATTGGTCACAACTATAGGTTTGTCCCAAACTCTTTTAATCACATCCATGAATCCTGGGTGCAGTAGCCAATATGATTCAAACCTAAAAAGCTTGGCACGAGGAATTTTTGTCTCAATGTTAACAACACAAGGCGTATGATCCGAGGTGGGCTTGCAGAAGGTTTAACCATCGTATTGGGGTATACATTTGTCCAATGAGTAGAGGTGAAGAACCAATCTAGTTGTTCAAGGAGTGGATCTTGTTGCATGTTACTCCATGTGTATAATCTGCATTTAATAGGTAGTTCCACTAGATTGTGCTTGCAGATAATATCATTAAAGGTTAACATGTCATAAACATCGCCCCTGGCTTGTTGCGGTTTTCTGGCCCACGAATATAGTTAAAATCTCCAAGGAATAAGAAATCTTCATCAGCCTGGATATCTCTATCATATAGCCATTGAGTAAATGATTCGCGAGAAGGCCCTGTGCAGGGGCCATAGATGTTGAAAAGTGACCAAGCTTGGGCAGAT
Organism: Triticum aestivum; assembly: GCF_018294505.1. Taxonomy (NCBI): domain Eukaryota; kingdom Viridiplantae; phylum Streptophyta; class Magnoliopsida; order Poales; family Poaceae; genus Triticum; species Triticum aestivum. The sequence goes on from NC_057795.1 coordinate 483,657,466, forward strand.
ATAGTGCTGGTGAATTGAATGCCCAACACAAAATCCTCCTGAACAATCACAGTCCCAGAGAAGATGGAACTGTTCCAAATAGTAAGTAAACCACCCAAAGCCTCATGAGAAGGAATGTAAGAGAATTTATCAAAGCGCTTAGGGAAACAAGTTTTAATAAACGCTAGAATGATAACAGGTATTTTAGTTTCCTGCACACACACGATGGCACACCCACTGACAAAGATCGCATTAGACAGTGCTAAGAGTTTTTTATCTGAATTTAACCTGCGCACATTCCAACATAGTATGTTCCAGTTGCGCAAAAGTGGCATTAGGAGCAACTAACTATGCTGAAGAAGAAGAGGAGCCGTCCTCCAGGCTATTGTGGATGGTAGCCGTGGAGTCCGAGGCAAGCAGGGCAGCTTCAGTGAGTTCCTGGGGAGGAACTGCGCAACAAATGATAACAATATCTTGCATGGTGCGGATAGGCGTCAATGGAAGAGCATGATCCATGATCACAGTGCTGGAGCTGGGAGCGGCAGAAGGTGTCACCCTAGGCTTGACTTTGGATGCAGTAGGACGAACATCAGTAATTTGTGGTACCCTGAAGCCATCAAAACGAGTCGATCTGGTGCTGCGACGGACCTTAGTGGTGACCACAAGAGCCTTGCACTTAGAGCGACATGGACAGGCCACAGATGGGCCAGGCATGTCGGAGAGCACTTGGGCCAAACCCAAGTCAGATCCTTCCTCCATTGGGCCATGTGAAGCAATTGGAGGCCCCTCAATCAAACCTACAGTTGGCGCCAAGCTGGGCATAACATCAATGAGAGCAGAGTTGCCATCAGACACAATATCCATCATGTTACTAAGTGCATGTTCAGGGATAGGAGAGCCAAGGTGCTCTATATGCAGCATAGCAGGGTCCTCATCTTCAGGTAGCACTTCATTGATTTGAACAGATGTAGGAGCTGGTGGTGGGTGCAGGATGCGCGCAGAGAAACACAGCCGATGAGTGGTCTCCTGGTCAGCAACCTCAAGAATGGCCCGAGGAGGAACCATCTGAAACTCTAGCGGAGATAGACTATATCCAGAGCTCCAGGGCCCAAAGGCAGCAACCACAAACATGATAGACCTAGAGAGATAGGCGGTGAAAATGTTCTACGGAGTCAAGTCTGAGGTTAACACCGTAGTGAGCTCATTGCCTTCAACTGAGATACTGACATTCATAGTTGTGGCAGAAATTGCGACATCCACATTGATGACATTCTGGGTCACAGGAGGTGCCACAAATAGAGTACTAATATGATGGTTGGACCCAAGAGAGGATCCCTGAGTGCTTGCAGAAGAGCTAGTTTCATACAAGGCAGAATTCAGGCTATCTGTGACATTATCTTCAGGCAATATTCCATCCTGCACACGGAGTCCCTGAGCAGCAAGCTAAGACTGAAAATTGACCAGGGAAGCAGGCATTTGTGGAGCAGGGGGCTGTGGCCAAGGATGCCACTGTGCATCTTGAGGTCCATCATGCCGAGGAGCAAGGTGTGGTGCCTGATCATTGCCAACCCCATTCCGAAGTAGCCAGTTCTGAAGTTGTTGCTGGTAGAGTTGCTCCGCCGTGAGGCCATCTCCGAACATGGGATGCGGCACACCTTTGGCCGGGGGCGGTTCTTCATCTGCTGTTGGGACCTCAGGATCATGGGCGTTCCAATCTGCACCACGGAGAATATAGACATCAGTCGTCCAGCAAGCTCTATCCCCTCCTAACTGGCGAACCACAATACTTTTAGGTATCAGGCGCATATGTATGACTCTAACTTTAATAAGCACCACAGATTGATCTACATTAGGACTATTCCAAGAAACTAATCTGCCATAATCATCAATAGAGCGCTGAAGATAGAAATATGTCTGGTAATCGTCAGGAAAGCCAATGTACAACAGCCAAACTTCAGGACCATAAGTTGTATTGCACATATTGAGAGCAGCATTGTGACGGACAAAAGAGACTACTGTATTGTTGGAAATATGCCCTAGAGGCAATAATAAAAGTGTTATTATTATATTTCCTTGTTCATGATAATAGTCTTTTATTCATGCTATAACTGTATTATCCGGAAATCGTAATACACGTGTGAATACATAGACCACAATATGTCCCTAGTGAGCCTCTAGTTGACTAGCTCGTTGTGATCAACAGATAGTCATGGTTTCCTGGCTATGGACATTGGATGTCGTTGATAACGGGATCACATCATTAGGAGAATGATGTGATGGACAAGACCCAATCCTAAGCATAGCACAAAGATCGTGTAGTTCGTTTGCTAGAGCTTTGCCAATGTCAAGTATCTCTTCCTTTGACCATGAGAGCGTGTAACTCCTGGATACCGTAGGAGTGCTTTGGGTGTATCAAACGTCACAACGTAACTGGGTGACTATAAAGGTGCACTACAGGTATCTCCGAAAGTATCTATTGTTTTATGCGGATCGAGACTGGGATTTGTCACTCCGTGTAAACGGAGAGGTATCTCTGGGCCCACTCGGTAGGACATCATCATAATGTGCACAATGTGACCAAGGGGTTGATCACGGGATGATGTGTTACGGAACGAGTAAAGAGACTTGCCGGAAACGAGATTGAACAAGGTATCGGTATACCGACGATCGAATCTCGGGCAAGTAAAATACCGCTAGACAAAGGGAATTGTATACGGGATCGATTGAGTCCTTGACATCGTGGTTCATCCGATGAGATCATCGTGGAACATGTGGGAGCCAACATGGGTATCCAGATCCCGCTGTTGGTTATTGACCGGAGAACGTCTCGGTCATGTCTGCATGTCTCCCGAACCCGTAGGGTCTACACACTTAAGGTTCGATGACGCTAGGGTTATAAAGGAAGCTTGTATGTGGTAACCGAATGTTGTTCGGAGTCCCGGATGAGATCCCGGACGTCACGAGGAGTTCCGGAATGGTCCGGAGGTAAAGATTTATATATGGGAAGTCCTGTTTTGGTCACCGGAAAAGTTTCGGGCGATATCGGTATTGTACCGGGACCACCGGGAGGGTCCCGGGGGTCCACCAAGTGGGGCCACCTGCCCCAGAAGGCTGCGTGGGCCAAGTGTGGGAGGGGACCAGCCCCTAGGAGGGCTGGTGCGCCCCCCACAAGGAGTCCAAGGCGCAAGAGAGAGTGGGAGGGGGCAAACCCTAGTCCAGATGGGCCTTAAGGCCCATATTGGTGCGCCTCCCTCTCCTCTCCCCCCTTGGCCGCCTCCCCTTTGCCATCTAGGGCTGGCCGCACCCCTTGGGGGTGGGAAACCCTAAAGGAGGCGCAGCCCCCCCTCCCCCCTATATATAGATGAGGTTTGGGGCTGCCATACAGATGAGTTCTCTCCCTCTTGGTGCAGCCCTACCTCTCTCCCTACTCCTCCTCTCCCGTAGGTGCTTGGCGAAGCCCTGCAGGATTGCCACGCTCCTCCACCACCACCACGCCGTTGTGCTGCTGTTGGATGGAGTCTTCCTCAACCTCTCCCTCTCTCCTTGCTGGATCAAGGCGTGGGAGACGTCACCGGGCTGTACGTGTGTTGAACGCGGAGGTGCCGTTCGTTCGGCACTTGATCATCGGTGATTTGAATCACGACGAGTACGACTCCATCAACCCCGTTCACTTGAACGCTTCCGCTTAGCGATCTACAAGGGTATGTAGATGCACTCTCCTTTCTACTCGTTGCTGGTCTCTCCATAGATAGATCTTGGTGTTACGTAGGAAAATTTTTGAATTTCTGCTACGTTCCCCAACAGTGGCATCATGAGCTAGGTTTATTGCGTAGATTCTTTGCACGAGTAGAACACAAAGTAGTTGTGGGCGTTGATGTTGTTCAATATGCTTACCGTTACTAGTCCAATCTTGTTTCGACGGTATTGTGGGATGAAGCGGCCCGGACCGACCTTACACGTACTCTTACATGAGACATGTTCCATCGATTGACATGCACTTGGTGCATAAGGTGGCTAGCGGGTGCCAGTCTCTCCCACTTTAGTCGGAACGGATTCGATGAAAGGGGTCCTTATGAAGGGTAAATAGCAATTGGCATATCACGTTGTGGTCTTGCGTAGGTAAGAAACGTTCTTGCTAGAAACCCATAGCAGCCACGTAAAACATGCAAACAACAATTAGAGGACGTCTAACTTGTTTTTGCAGGGTATGCTATGTGATGTGATATGGCCAAAAGGATGTGATGAATGATATATGTGATGTATGAGATTGATCATGTTCTTGTAATAGGATTCACGACTTGCATGTCGATGAGTATGACAACCGGCAGGAGCCATAGGAGTTGTCTTTATTTTTTGTATGACCTGCATGTCATTAAAGAACGCTATGTAAACTACTTTACTTTATTTTTAAACGCGTTAGCCATAGAAGTAGAAGTAGTCGTTGGCGTGACAACTTCATGAAGACACGATGATGGAGATCATGATGATGGAGATCATGGTGTCATGCCGGTGACGACGATGATCATGGAGCCCCGAAGATGAAGATCAAAAGGAGCAAAATGATATTGGCCATATCATGTCACTATTTGATTGCATGTGATGTTTATCATGTTTATGCATCTTGTTTACTTAGGACGACGGTAGTAAATAAGATGATCCCTTACAAAATTTCAAGAAGTGTTCTCCCCTAACTGTGCACCGTGGCTATAGTTCGTCGCTTCTAAGCACCACGTGATGATCGGGTGTGATGGATTCTTACGTTCACATACAACGGGTGTAAGACAGTTTTACACAGCGAAAACACTTAGGGTTAACTTGACGAGCCTAGCATGTGCAGACATGGCCTCGGAACACGGAGACCGAAAGGTCGAGCATGAGTCGTATAGTAGATACGATCAACATGAAGATGTTCACCGATGATGACTAGTCCGTCTCACATGATGATCGGACACGGCCTAGTTGACTCGGATCATGTGATCACTTAGATGACCAGAGGGATGTCCATCTAAGTGGGAGTTCATAAGATGAACTTAATTATCCTGAACATAGTCAAAAGACCTTTTGCAAATTATGTCGTAGTTCACGCTATAGTTCTACTGTTTTAGTTATGTTCCTAGAGAAAATATAGTTGAAAGTTGATAGTAGCAATTATGCGGACAGTAGAAAGCTTATGTCCTTAATGCACTGCTCAGTGTGCTGAACCCCAAACGTCGTTTGTGGATGTTTCGAACATCGAACATACACGTTTTGATAACTACGTGATAGTTCAGTTAAATGGTTTAAGTAGAGGCACCAAAGATGTTTTCGAAACATCGCGGAACATATGAGATGTTTCGAGGGCTGAAATTGGGATTTCAGGCTTGTGCCCACGTCAAGAGGTATGAGACCTCCGACGATTTTCTTAGCCTGCAAACTAAGGGAGAAAAGCTCAATCGTTGAGCTTGTGCTCATATTGTCTGAGTGCAACAATCACTTGAATCGAGTGGGAGTTGATCTTCCAGATGAGATAGTGATGTTTCCCCAAAGTCATTGCCACCAAGCTGCTAGAGCTTCGTGATGAACTATAACATATCAAGGATAGAGATGATGATCCTTGAGGTATTCGCGATGTTTGACACCGCGAAAGTAGAAATCAAGAAGGAGCATCAATCGTTGATGGTCAGTGAGACCACTAGTTTCAAGAAGGGCAAGGGCAAGAAGGGATACTTCATGAAACGGCAATTCAGCTGCCGCTCTAGTGAAGAAACCCAAGGTTGAACCCAAACCCGAGACTAAGTGCTTCTGTAATAAAGGGAACAACCACTGGAGCAGCATTACCCTAGATACTTGGTAGATAAGAAGGCTGGCATGGTCGATAGAAGTATATTGGATATACATTATGTTAATGTGTACTTTACTAGTACTCCTAGTAGCGCCAGGGTATTAGATACCGGTTCGGTTGCTAAGTGTTAATAACTCGAAATAAAAGCTACGGAATAAACGAAGACTAGCTAAAGGTGAGCTGACGATATATGCTGGAAGTGTTTCCAAGTTTGATGTGATCAAACATCGCACGCTCCCTCTACCATCAAGATTAGTATTAAACCTGAATGGTTTATTGAATCTCGATCGTAGTGATACACATTTTCATGCCAAAAGATATAAGATAGTAATGATAGTACCACTTACTTGTGGCACTGCCATGTAAGTCATAATGGTATAAAACGCATGAAGAAGCTCCATGTTGATGGATCTTTGGACTCACTCATTTTTGAAAAGTTTGAGACATGCGAACCATGTCTATTGGTATATATGCATGAAGAAACTCCATGCAAATGGACCGTTTGAACTCACTTGATTTTGAATCACTTGAGATATGCAAATCATACCACATGGGCAAGATGACTGAAAAGCCTCGATTTCAGTAAGATGGAACAAGATAGCAACTTGTTGGAAGTAACACATTTTGATGTGTGTAGTCCAATGAGTGCTGAGGCATGCAGTGAATATCGTTATGATCTTACTTCATAGATGATTCGAGTAGATGTTGAGAATATTTACTTGATGAAACACAAGTCTGAATCATTGAATGGTTCAAGTAATTTCAGAGTGAAGTAGAAGATCATTGTGACAAGAGGATAAAATGTCTATGATATGATCATAGAGATGAATATCTGAGTTACGAGTTTTGGCACACAATTAAGACATTGTGGAAATTGTTTCGCAATTAATACCGCCTGGAACACCATAGTGTGATGGTGTGTCCGAACATCATAGTTGCACCCTATTGGATATGGTGCGTACCATGATGTCTCTTATCGAATTACCACTATCGTTCATGGGTTAGGCATTAGAGACAACCACATTCACTTTAAATAGGGCACCACGTAATTCCGATGAGAAGACACCGTATGAATTATGGTTTAGAGAAACCTAAGTTGTCGTTTCTTAAAGGTTTGGGGCTGCGACGCTTATGTGAAAAAGTTTCAGGATTAAGCTCGAACCCAAAGCGGATAAAATGCATCTTCATAGGACACCCAAAACAGTTGGGTATACCTCCTAATTCAGATCCGAAAGCAATATGGATTGTTTCTTGAATCGGGTCCTTTCTCGAGGAAAAGTTTCTCTCGAAAGAATTGAGTGGGAGGATGGTGGAAACTTGATGAGGTTATTGAACCGTCTCTTCAACTAGTGTGTGGCAGGGCACAGGAAGTTGTTCCTGTGGCACCTACACCAATTGAAGTGGAAGCTTGTGATGTTGATCATGAAACTTCGGATCAAGTCACTACCAAACCTCGTGGGATGACAAGGATACGTACTACATCAGAGTGGTACGTAATCCTGTCTTGGAAGTCATGTTGCTGGACAACAATGAACCTACGAGCTATGGAGAAGCAATGGTGGGCCCGGATTCCGATAAATGGCTTGAGGCCATAAAATCCGAGAGAGGATCCATGTATGAGTACAGATGGATTTCAAAAGGAAGACGGACAATGTTGGTAAATGTCACCATTAAGAAAGCTCGACTTGTCGTTAAGATGTTTTCCGACAAGTTCAAGGAGTTGACTACGATGAGATTTTCTCACTCGTAGTGATGCTAAGAGTCTGTTGGAATTATATTAGCGATTACTGCATTATTTATGAAATCTTGCAGATAGGATGTCAAAACATTGTTTCCTCGAGGATTTTTCTGAGGAAAGGTTGTATGTGATACAACCGGAAGGTTTTGTCAATCCCGAAAGATGCTAATAAGTATGCAAAGCTCCAGCAATCCTTCTAAGGACTGGAGTGAGCATCTCGGAGTTGGAATGTACGCTTTGATAATATGATCAAAGATTTTGGGTCTATACAAAGTTTATGAGAAACTTGTATTTCCAAAGAAGTGAGTGGGAGCACTATAGAATTTCTGATGAGTATATGTTGTTGACATATTGATGATCAGAGATGATGTAGAATTTCTGGAAAGCATATAGGGTTATTTTGAAAGTGTTTTTCAATGGAAAGCCTGGATTAAGCTACTTGAACATTGAGCATCAAGATCTATAAGGATAGATCAAAATGCTTAATAATACTTTCAAATGAGCACATACCTTGACATGATCTTGAAGGTGTTCAAGATGGATCAGTCAAAGAAGAAGTTCTTGCCTGAATTGTAAGGTACGAAGTTAAGACTTAAAGCTCGACCTCGGCAGAAAAGAGAGAAAGGACGAAGGTCGTCCCCTATGCTTTAGACATAGGCTCTTCAGTATGCTATGCTGTGTACCGCACCTGAAGTGTGCCTTGCCATGAGTCAGTCAAGGGGTACAAGAGTGATCCAAGAATGGCTCACATGACAGCGGTCAAAGTTATCCTTAGTAACTAGTGGACTAAGGAATTTTCTCGATTATGGAGGTGGTAAAAGAGTTCGTCGTAAAGGGTTATGTCGATGCAAGCTTGACACCTATCCGGATAGCTCTGAGTAGAGAGACCGGATACATATAATGGAGCAATAATCAGAATAGCTCCAAGTAGAACAGTTATTTGGAATAGCTCCAAATAGAGCGTGGTAGCTGCATCTAGGAGATGACATAGAGATTTGTAAAGCACACACGGATCTGAAAGGTTCAGACCCGTTGACTAAAACCTCTCTCACAAGCAGAACATGACCAAACCCCAGATCTCATTGAGTCTTGATCACATGATGATGTGAACTAGTTTAGTGACACTAGTAAACTCTTTGGATGTTGGTCACATGGTGATGTGACCTGTCAGTGTTAATCACATGGTGATGTGAACTAGATTATTGACTCTAGTGCAAGTGGGAGACTGTTGGAAATATGCCCTAGAGGCAATAATAAAAGTGTTATTATTATATTTCCTTGTTCATGATAATAGTCTTTTATTCATGCTATAACTGTATTATCCGGAAATCGTAATATACGTGTGAATACATAGACCACAATATGTCCCTAGTGAGCCTCTAGTTGACTAGCTCGTTGTGATCAACAGATAGTCATGGTTTCCTGGCTATGGACATTGGATGTCGTTGATAACGGGATCACATCATTAGGAGAATGATGTGATGGACAAGACCCAATCCTAAGCATAGCACAAAGATCGTGTAGTTCGTTTGCTAGAGCTTTGCCAATGTCAAGTATCTCTTCCTTTGACCATGAGAGCGTGTAACTCCTGGATACCGTAGGAGTGCTTTGGGTGTATCAAACGTCACAACGTAACTGGGTGACTATAAAGGTGCACTACAGCTATCTCCGAAAGTATCTATTGTTTTATGCGGATCGAGACTGGGATTTGTCACTCCGTGTAAACGGAGAGGTATCTCTGGGCCCACTTGGTAGGACATCATCATAATGTGCACAATGTGACCAAGGGGTTGATCACGGGATGATGTGTTATGGAACGAGTAAAGAGACTTGCCGGAAACGAGATTGAACAAGGTATCGGTATACCGACGATCGAATCTCGGGCAAGTAAAATACCGCTAGACAAAGGGAATTGTATACGGGATCGATTGAGTCCTTGACATCGTGGTTCATCCGATGAGATCATTGTGGAACATGTGGGAGCCAACATGGGTATCCAGATCCCGCTGTTGGTTATTGACCGGAGAACGTCTCGGTCATGTCTGCATGTCTCCCGAACCCGTAGGGTCTACACACTTAAGGTTCGATGACGCTAGGGTTATAAAGGAAGCTTGTATGTGGTAACCGAATGTTGTTCGGAGTCCCGGATGAGATCCCGGACGTCACGAGGAGTTCCGGAATGGTCCGGAGGTAAAGATTTATATATGGGAGGTCCTGTTTTGGTCACCGGAAAAGTTTCAGGCGATATCGGTATTGTACCGGGACCACCGGGAGGGTCCCAGGGGTCCACCAAGTGGGGCCACCTGCCCCAGAAGGCTGCGTGGGCCAAGTGTGGGAGGGGACCAGCCCCTAGGAGGGCTGGTGCACCCCCCACAAGGAGTCCAAGGCGCAAGAGAGAGTGGGAGGGGGCAAACCCTAGTCCAGATGGGCCTTAAGGCCCATATTGGTGCGCCTCCCTCTCCTCTCCCCCCTTGGCCGCCTCCCCTTTGCCATCTAGGGCTGGCCGCACCCCTTGGGGGTGGGAAACGCTAAAGGGGGCGCAGCCCCCCCTTCCCCCTATATATAGATGAGGTTTGGGGCTGCCATACAGATGAGTTCTCTCCCTCTTGGTGCAGCCCTACCTCTCTCCCTATTCCTCCTCTCCCGTAGGTGCTTGGCGAAGCCCTGCAGGATTGCCACGCTCCTCCACCACCACCACGCCGTTGTGCTGCTGTTGGATGGAGTCTTCCTCAACCTCTCCCTCTCTCCTTGCTGGATCAAGGCGTGGGAGACGTCACCGGGCTGTACGTGTGTTGAACGCGGAGGTGCCGTCCGTTCGGCACTTGATCATCGGTGATTTGAATCACGACGAGTACGACTCCATCAACCCCGTTCACTTGAACGCTTCCGCTTAACGATCTACAAGGGTATGTAGATGCACTCTCCTTTCTACTCGTTGCTGGTCTCTCCATAGATAGATCTTGGTGTTACGTAGGAATTTTTTTGAATTTCTGCTACGTTCCCCAACATGTATCGTGGATGAAGGAATTAGAAAAAGCAAACATACTAACTCCCAGTGGATGGTCAGAGGACTCGGTGGTGTGCAGCCCGGACTCATGCAGCAGGCCTTCAATAGTGTTGCACAGATCTTCTAAGAGATGTAGAGGTACAAATCTGCTGGCTTCAACAATGGCGAGGAAGTTGTTGTTGAGGGGCGGGGTTGGATTGACCGCCATGTCCGCCCGAACCTTGTGATCAGCCGGTCCTGGCTCAATGGACCAGCCAGCCGGGAGGAAGGGGAGTGGGTTGTCAGGGTAGTTGGCCATGGTTGTGGAAGGAGTGGAGATGGCGACGGTGGCAACGGTGGTTTGAGGTGGTGGTGGCGATGCTAGAGAAGAGCTCTCTATAGCACTGGGAAGCGGGATGGGCAAGGACGGTGAATGCCGGGCGTCAAAGGTGGTAGAGGGGGTTTTTGGTCTCCACTGCCACCGCTGGGCCCACCGGCGCCGCCAGCAGAATTGCTCCAAGTGTCCATAGTGGCCACACACATCGCATCGCACGGTGGAGGAGGGTTGGCCCCTGGGCGTCGTGAAGGGTAAGTTCGCTTCACAATGGGAGAGTTGATTTGTTGCCTAGGTTGAATTGATTTGACTAGATAATCAGAATCTGGACCCATAAAAGAATTGCCATTCAAAGAAGACCGAGGCCGAGAGGGGCAATTAATTCCTTTGTGCCCTGGGGTCGAGTAGTTTATGCCTATAATCCGGGCGTGACAATTGAATTTGCCATGTCCCCATTGTAAACATTTGGTACAAAGAACGCCCCATCCATTTACCAAATCATTAAGTTCCTTCAAGCTATATCTCGCACGTGATAAATCCGCAATATGTGCCTTGGATAACAAAGGCGGCCAGGATGTGTGCGACGGTGCATATTTGAACGCCGAAGCAAGGAAACTTTGCGGCAATTGAGGCTAAATGATATTGCAAGGAAATTGAAAATTACCAATCTGGAGTAAATGCTCCAAAGAATCCCTTGGGCATTGAATGGACGTGTCTCAAGGTGCCGGAAACACCGTGGATCCTGCCGGATGATGCTCACCAGAGTGTGCCACGTTCGAACATGAAGCTTCATGACTGTTCATGTCATTGAAATTCATGGAAGCTATAGGAACGAGGCCAAATTTGCATAACTCCTTGGAGGTTGTAGGATCATAGCCAGTAGGATGTGTGAAAGCTAATTTATCAATCTGAATAGCCACGGGGCTCCGACTAGCAATAGTGTCAAGCCTTTCATCAGCATGCCATTGAGATTCCAAATGCTTGTAGCCATTGAAACGGCCATTGAACAGATGAAAATGACAAATGAAATCTGGCCAAATACGGTCCTTGAGGCCATGAATAAAATGTCCAACCTTGTTTCCGGCCACAGAAAAACGGAAGGACCTCTCCATAATCTTAGAAACCTTAAACCCAAGATGATGACCACCAAGACAACATTGGAGAGCCACACCCACAGATTCCTCAGTGAGGGGAAAGGAAGCCGAGGAGAATGAAACAACCAAGAAAAATTCCTTGGTCTTGCGAGATGGGGAGAAGTGCACCGTTTCTCCAAACCGACGACATACCTACTCGGCCACCACAAGGCCAGGGTTGAAATCCCAATGTAGGAGACCTTCCATGGCTTGGATCATAGGTTAGATCCATGGTGAGAGGTGGGTGGAGCAGGTGGGAGGAGAGGAGAGGAGAGGAGAGGAGAGGAGAGGAGCCATGCTGTTTGTTAAACTCTTCATTGGATACTACAAAACTAGGGAACAAATCAGCCCACTGCATGTTACCAACAACTCGATCTAAGCGTTCCCGAATATGTCCTCGGCGCCAAGAAAATTTGTCTCCTGTGTAACCCAAATCGTCCAATGCACTGTCCCTTAGAGCATCGCTAAAAGTCTGCATGCATCGCTGCGATCTTGCAATACCTCCCTCCTTCTCATGTGTATGAAGGATCTCATTAAAATCGCCCGCCACCAGCCATGGTAAGTTTAACATTGCATGTACTTGTCTCAAATAATCCCAGGATAAGTGTTTCCTCTCACCACTTGGTTCACCATAGAACCCTGTAAATCGCCAACCCCCACTACTTGACTCATTTATCCGGATATCAATATAGTTGGGCTGTACTTCCGTTGACGTAGCGCCAAGATTGTCAAACCATAGCATTACTAAACCTCCACTTCTACCATCACTTTCCGACACAGCCATTGCACCGAAACTGAGCCTTCTTCTTAGTTTTTCTGCCTTAGCTTTGTTCAGATGGGCTTCAGACAGGAAAAGCACATCAGGGCGAACCCGCCCTTGGATCCCCAATAACGCTTGAACTGCCGCGGGTTTCCGCATCCCGCGGCAATTCCAACACATAATTTTCATTGTGATCAGTTTGAACGAAACGAACAAGTCGATTGAGCAGACAAATCTTAATCAAGAAACCTACCGTAGTAAAAACGATACGGAGGGACAAAAAACCGATCACAACTCCTTGCAGAACAATGGTGCTGCGCCGGGATAGGACACCGGCTATGCCGGACACACGCCGGGGTGTGAACTTTGCAATCATCTGATTCTTTGAAACAGCCGAGTATACAGACCACAGGAACAGCAAACAGGCTAACTCATCTCTTCTCCTTCCCACGTCAGATAGACACCGGGTAGCCGGCCGCCGACGGCGGTGGCCGCGGTCAGAACCCTAGATCGCTTTTCTGTTTCTCTTCCCTTATTCCCCACAACTTGTGTTTGTGGTACGCCTTAGTACTGCAACTTAACCACCTTAAACACAGAATTGGCAAATGGTTGTACATTACACGGTGGCGCTTCCCGGATTCTGATTTTACCGATACTCACAGAGCAACAGACCATATACCTGCTTAATAACTGTGATGACAATAGTATACTTTATGCTAATTAGGTGGCTGCAACACGAATGGTCAAAATAACCCAAATAGGACCAAATGCAAAACCTTATTACACTAAAAGAACACCAAGACAAATGTATATTGAGTTGATTAGAAGTGGCAACATCATCACATATACTAGATAGCAAAATCACTTTTACTACTAGAAGGAACTATTTGTATTACAAAATATCCCACTAACTTCAGCGGCAAATGTGGTTTTATTTATGTATCGTAACAGTCAAGCAATTTTATAGCGCCAAAGTCCTTAAATAGGTGACGAGTCTGTATCCACATACCAAAGGAAAAAAAACTTGAATAATTCCTACTGAGAATGTAGGTATTTTGATTTATTCAAGCAGCCTGGATCTGGCAATGGTAGTTACTAGCTCCGTTGTGTCCTTACCAAGCTCGAACTTGGTTACCCGGCGAATCACGGTGAACTTCAAGTCGGTCAAGGTTGGTTCTTACCAAGCGGCCATGTGGCGTCTACGACGATTCTTGGCGTTAGAGTCCTTGACTCTCTTGGTGTGCCCACGATGCTTGCGTAAATCGTACTCGTCCATGCAGGTAAAGTTGGATTTCTCTTTACGTTGAGATTTCTGTTCCAACTTTTTTCTATATAGTTTCTCATCTTCAAGTAGAGATTCTAATTCGTTACCAGCAAACTCGCCCATCCAACAAGGCGTGTATGGGAAAGATGAGTCCGTCTCTCCGCATGGTAGTCCATTGACGGGGTCGTAGTCTGCCGGACATGAACTGCCCAAATCCTGGAATTTCGAGTTGTTCCAGTCATAGGCCAGTCCCCTAGCCGATGTCCCTGATGAAATCAAGAAGACAACCTCTTTATAACACTAGTAGAAAAGGGGGAATTTGTCCCGGTTCGTAAGGGCCTTTAGTCCCGGTTCATGAACCGGGACTAATGGTTCGTTACTAATACCTCTCCCCTTTAGTCCCGGTTCTAACATGAACCGGGACAGATGGTCCTCCACGTGGCCGGTGCGCCAAGCCCAGGCAGGGAAGCCTTTGGTCCCAGTTGGTGGCACCAACCGGGACCAAAAGGCATCCACGCGTCAGCATTCCACTGGTTGGGGTTTTTGTTTTTTTTTGAAGGGGGGGGGGGGGGGTTTGGGGGTTTTGGGGGGTTAATTTAGGTGTTTCATATATTGTGTTAGCTAGCTAATTAATTAATAGAGAGAAGTGTCCTCTCTTATGTCCGTGCTTGGTCGACGCTACATACTATACATAGAGAGGCCCTCGACACGCTAGCTAGTAAGAAAATGAAGGGAACCATTAAGTACAGAAGTTCGTCATGCATACTGAGAGAAGTGATCGGTCGACCTCTCCTTCTCCGAGAGATTGGTCGAACAACAAGTTTTCGTATTATCTATCCGACGCTACTGGCTACATACATGTACAATATGTAAGATCTCTTAATTACAATCCCCTAGCAATTGAAATCAACTTCCACATGGTATTCTCCGGCTTTATTGATGACGTGGTCAAGAAAGAATCCCGCCAATTCCTCTTGAATTGCTTTCATGCGATCTGGTTCTAGGAGTTCATTTTGCATCTGCCACGTCTAATTTGAAGAAGGGGGTTAATTAATACATATATATGAATGAAACTCAACAGAAATGATGGTGTAATAAAATGAAATTGTGAATATTATTGCTTACGCACTTCATATTGTCTTTTACAGTAGCCCCGCTTATTTTTCAAAGTCGCGTTGTGGATGAACTTGCACACGTAGTATCCACAGAAATCATTCCCTTGTTTCTGTCACAAGCACTTTACGAGAAATAGAGGTCAATCAAACTGATAATGAAGCATTATAAATGGCATTGATGAAAGTATAGCTATAGAATCAACGGGAGATGCGCGCAACTAGCTAGCCAGTAGTACTTACTTTCGGGTATGTATATCGCAGCTCCTTCGGCAGTCCCGGAGCTTCTGCGGTGAACTGTTTCCAAACCCTACAAGACAAAGAAAATAATTATTATTACTTGAGATATCAGGAAATGAACAAAAAGTTGCCGATATGGTGCGATAATGATCGATTAAACTTACTTGTTGAGCAATTCAGTCATGTCCGCATAGGTTTCGGGATCTTTCCTTCTCGAGTCTAAGACGGTACTTGTCCCCGCTCAAGCTTAATCTCTAGAAGAACATAGTGGAAGCTGCGCACGCATGCATAACTCATCAATTACATTACTATAACCTCGCTCGAGTAATAAGGGAAACCGAATATGCACACGACAGTAACACTCACTCGCCGTTGTAAGGAAAGAGTATGGTATCTTTGTTTTGATTTTTGATCAACGATTGTAGCAAGTTGGCCTCGGCCTCTTCGACGTGCTTTTTAATCTGATTATCATCTATGATATTTGTGTTAATGAACCCAATATCATAGATTTCTTGTTTTCTGCACTCGAGATCTTCAATCTGCATAATATAGTGAGGATAATAGATTATAAATATATGCAATGAAAGAGCCGAGCTATATATAGAGACTTAATGACAGAAATAGTACTTACAGACAGTAGCAAAATACCGTTAATATATCGAGGGCCTTTTGATTGAAGAACGCGAAGAACTCCTCAAATGGAACACACAACAAATCAGTTCCAACGAGGTCGTGCTCCTCTTTAATGTGCAGATACAAACTATTCGTCCCCCCAGACTCTCTGCAGGTTTTCATGTACCAATTATGGAATCTTCGCATCATCGTTGTTAGAGATTTTTCATCTTTGACGAGAGGCTTCCCGTACTCGTATCTGTGTTCGTCCATCTCCATGAAATCAGGAAGTTGATCGTCAGGCAGATAATCTTGTAGATTGCCATAACCAGGCACCATCCCGGAGCATTAGCGACGATGTTGCCGCTAGACACATTGAGCGGGGGGCACGATTGATTTGCTTGTTCACCGAGGTGGGCAACTTTTTTCGCAGCTGCTTGTTCTCTTGACCTTTGATGTCTGACAGTACTTCACGACCACTCCGCTTGGAGATATGTCTGTTCAGTAATGCGGTCATAGTTGGTTCTCGGCGGAGACTTTGCCGATTTCCTCAGGGCATCGAGAGTGCGCTTTGCTTTCACCGGATCTACCTTCTCCTCCGGAGGTGGATGTCTCTTTGCTTTCACCCCTTCAAAGAACTCCTTCACGTGGGTCCGCACGATCGTATCGTTTTCCTCCTCGGTCCTCTCGTACGGTAACTTCTCTAGAGGCTTGAGAGGTGGATTGTATCTGTATTGCCTCCCGCCTCTGGTTGTGCTGCTAGACGCCGGAGCAGACGGAGCGGCTGCGGCGTCTGTCTTCTTTCATGCTTGCTTACGAGGCGGAGGAGAAGGACTACGACACGCCGGAGCATCCGGGGCGGCGGCGGGTCTCTTCCGCCCTTCCTGGCGAGGCGGAGAAGGAGGAGGCTGCTGGCTGCTCGGGCGCACCGGTGCAGGCGGAGAAGGAGGCGGAGTGCTGCCACGCGCCGGAGAAGGAGGCCCAGTGCCCTGATCATCACTTGCCGGAGGAGGAGGCGGTAGAGGAGGCGGAGTGCCCTGAGTCGCCGGAGGAGGAGGAGGAGGCGTAGGTGTCCAGTTTGGAAGGTTGATGAGCTCCTTCCGCCATAGGCATGGAGTCTTCAGAGCAGAACCCAACCTAGTCTCCCCTTCACCGGTAGGGTGGTCAAACTGGAGGTCCTCAAATCCCTCCGTTATTTCATCCACCATCACCCTAGCATATCCTTCTGGAATCGGCCGGCAGTGATAAGTTGCGCCGGGTCCAGTAGGATAAACAGAGCCAACAGCCGCCTTGACCTTCAAATTCATCCATCGCGTCATAATGTGGCAATTTTGAGACTCCAAACGGGATAGCTGGCAGGAGCCGTCAAGACATGCTCTGGCTGAAGCAGCTTGGTGGAAGCCACACCGCTTCTCCGCTGAGATGGTGGGGTAGCTTCGGGGGAAGCTTCGGCAGGTCGTTTGCTGTGATCTGCTGCTTCTTGTTCCTCTAGCCCCATTACCCTTTCGTGCAGCGCCTGCAGTTGGCCCTGCTCCAGTTTCTTCCTCCTCTCGTGGGTTTTGTAACCCCTGCATTCGGAAAACCAACCTTCCACGGAATGGATCCTGGCGTGCCTTGTGTCCGTCCAGGGTGCTCATGATTCCCGAGGGCCATTGTGAGCTCGTCCTTCTCCCTGTCTGGAACGAACGTCCCTCGCTGCGCTGCATTGATATAGTGCCGAAGGTTCTTGACTGGTATTTTCAGTTGCTCGTCCGTCCAATGGCACTTCCCTGATACAGGGTCCAAGGTTCCGCTAGCCCCAAAGAACCAAGTCCGACAACGGTCTCGCTAGTTCATTGTCTCTGGTTCGATCCCTTTTTCAAGCAGATCATTCTCAGCCTTGGACCACTTAGGCCGGGCTTTGAGGTAGCCACCTGATCCCGTGCGATGGTGAAACTGCTTCTTCGCAAAATTTTGCTTGTTTGTCGCCGACATCTTCTTACTCTTTTCCGATGTCTTGTGGGCCACAAATGCGGGCCAGTGATTTTTGATCTTCTCATATTTGCCGATAAATTATGGTGTCTCTTTTTTGTCGACAAATTTGTTCAGCTCTTTCCTCCACCTCCTGAATAGGCTTGCCATCTTCTTAAGAGCACAAGACTTGATTAATTGCTCTTTAACTGGCTTCTCCGGATCCTTCTCTGGCGGTAGGGTGAAATTTGCCTTCAGCTGAGTCCAAAGATCTTCTTTCTGCATATCATTGACATAAGATACCTCAGGGTCTTCCTCCTTAGGCTTATACCATTGCTGGATGCTGATCGGGATCTTGTCCCTAACAAGAACCCTGCACTGAGCAGAAAATGCGTTCTTTGTCCGGATGGGTTCAATCGGTTCGCCGCCGGGCGCGATTTCTATGATCTCAAACCTTTCATCCGAGCTCAACTTTTTCTTCGGGCCTCGTCTCCTTACCGAAGTTGTGCTCGATCCGGAGGGCTAGAAAAAGGAAGAAAGACGAGAGTTAATTAATATGCGTACATATACCAAAACAATGAATGCATCAATTAACTAGTCAGCACAGGCTTAACTAATATATATATACCTGGCCAGACTCGGTTCGGTCAACGGAGCAGTCAGCATGGTCTCCTTCTTGTACCTCCATTGGGTCACCAGAGCCATCATGGATATAGCCCTCTTCTTGTATCGGCATTAATGGGCCGGAGCCATCATGAACATAGCCCTCTTCTTCACCCAGTCCTTCTTGACCATCGGTGTCGTTGAGAAATGACGCAACCACATCACTTCCTTGTGCGATTATGTCCCCCAACATCGCTTCTGTTGCTTCGTCTCGGGAGTGCTCCATAGTTTCTGCAAAGATTTACAACATGTCAATTATTATTCTAACATGGTACATATGGATATATATTAGTGGCAAACGTAGAACTAGCTAGCTAATCACTATAAGGAATCATGTTAGTGGCCTCGATGCTGCTTCTCTAGGGTTTGGGGTGGCCTCGACACAACGCTTCAAGGCTTTAATTTGGGGTGGCCTCGATGACAATGCTCTTTTAACTTGGTAAATTTGGATGGCCTCGAGAGAGTTAATTTGTCGGGTAGGGGCGCGGCGGGAGGGGGTAGAAGACCAACATCGTTTTCTCTCTAGGGTTTGGGTGTCCTCGAGAGTTTTGGTCGAGCGAGAGGGCTGACGGGGGGTGCTGTCGTGGTATAAGTTATCACGGTCGAGAGGGGGTATATATATCGACCACCCCTCATGTCGAAGTTATCTCAAGGGGGTTATATCGACAACGACGCGACATACATATACATGGGAAAATAATGTTATCGGGGAGGGGGTATCGGTACCCCCCTCGTGTTGAAGTTTCTTCTTTCTCCTCTATTCCTTTATTCTTCTTCTCCTCTTCTTTTTCTTCTTCTCCCTCGAGAAAGGAAAATAAGGAAAAGGAAGAAAAAAGGAAGAAGGAAGAAGAAGAATAAGAAAAAAAAGAAGAAAAAAAGAGAGGAGAAGAAGAAAAAATAGAATTTTTTTTTCTGTTTTTTCTTCTTCTCCTCTATTCCTTTCTTCTTCTCCTCTTCTTTTTCTTCCTTTTTCCTCTTCTTATTTATTTCTCCTCTTCTTCCTCTCCTCTTCTTCTCCTTTCTTCCTCTTCTTATTTTCCTTTTTCCTCTCATTCTTTTTTTCTTCTTCTTCTTCCTTCTTCCCCTTTTCTTCCTTTTCCTTATTTTCCTTTCTCCTCTACACTAACCTAAAATGCACTAACCTAAAATACACTAACCTAAAATGCACTAACAACCTAAATAAAAAATTAATACATATATGAAAAAACATATATAAAGAAAATAATGCTATGAACATTATATTCATACATACATAGCCACATCCATTCATCATATATATAGCTACCACATACATATATACATTATATATATGAAAAAATGCAATGAACAAAAAAAACTTATGAACAAAAATACTATGAACTTGTACACATATATACACATACAAACACATATACACAAAAACTGCAAAACAATGCTATGGAAATTGCTATGGAAAATGCAGGGCAGGGGCGGCGGGGCGGCGCGCGGCGGCCGCGCAGGGCAGGGGCGGCGGCGTGTCGGCCGCGCAGGACAGGGGCAGTGCGCGGCGGCCTCGCAGGGCAGGGGCGGTGGCGCGGCGGCCGCGCAGGACAGGGGCGGCGGCGCGGCGGCCGCTCAGGACAGGGGCGGCGCGCCGGCCGCGCAGGGCAGGGGCGATGGTGCGGCGGCCGCGCAGGGGCGTGGGACGGGAGGGGCGCGGGAGCAGGCTATGCTCACAGGGGGCGGCGGTGACGACGAAGGCGAGCAGCCTGACGGCGTCGCTGGCGGCGGCGACGGCAAGGTGAAGCAGGGGCGTTGGACGGCGACGACGACGAGGAGGAGCAGGGGCGTCGGGGGAGAAGTGGGGGATCGATTTGGTCGAAACTGCTAAGTGCTATATATATAGCGAGAGCTTTAGTCCCGGTTGGTGTCACCAACCGGGACTAATGCACCCTTTAGTCCCGGTTGGTGCCACCAACCGGGACCAAAGGCGGCCTTTGGTCCCGGTTGGTGGCACCAACCGGGACTAAAGTGGGGGCATTGGTCCCGGTTCATAGCACCAACCGGGACCAAAGGGTGGCATCGGTTCTGGTTCGTGGCACCAACCGGGACCAATGGTCTTGCATAGCGGCGTGGTGGTGGGAGTTTAGTCCCACCTTGCTAGTTGAGAGCGCCCCGCACCTATTTATAAGCTCCTCTGCCTTTTCCCACTCGAACTCCTCTGAACTGCAGGCCAATGGGCCTAATCTGACACTGCTCTGCCTGTGGGCCTGCTGGGCCTTCTGCGGGCCTGAATCCTGGCCCGTGGTAGGGTTTCTAGTCGTATTCAGGCCGTGGGTACCCAGTAGGAGGCACTTTTTTTTGTTTTTTTGTTTTCTTTACTTATTGTTGCTATTTTTTTCCCAGTTTTTTTGTTTTTTTTTCTGCATTATTTATTTTCTTTTATTTTTTGCTTTATTTTTTAATTCTTTTTGCTTTTAGTTTTAGGAAAATTATAAACTTTCTGTTAGTGCCATTAGTTTTCAAATTTCAAAACACTTTTTTTGTTTTTTTGTTTTCTTTCTTGCTTTATTTATTTTATTTTGTTTCTACTTACAACAAAATACTTATTGTTGCTATTTTTAATTATTTTCCAGTTTTTTTGTTTTGTTTTCTGCATTATTTATTTTGTTTTGTTTTTTGTTTTATGTTTTAATTCTTTTTTGCTTTTAGTTTTAGAAAAACTATAAACTTTCTGTTAGTGCCATTAGTTTTCAAATTTGAAAACATTTTTTTTCTTTGTTGCTTTATTTATTTTCTTTGTTTTTTGCTTTATTTTTAATTATTTTTTCTTTTAGGTCAGCAAAATTATAAACTTTCTGTTAGTGCCATTAGTTTTCAAATTTGAATAGTTAAAATTTGAATTCTTTGAAATTTGTGTGAATCACAAGTTTGTGATTAACTTTACTAAAAAAAATGAACATAGATGCGCCTATAGAGTGTTCTTGGTGAGAACATAGTTGACAAGGAGCGAAACGGGATTAATGGTATTACGAGGGCCGAACCATAAGACATTAAAGCATTTCAAATGAACTCTAAAAAAGTTTAAAGTTGGCATGGTATCATAAATTCACCCACATAGCATGTGCATGTACAAAATGGACAATGGTATCATACTCGTCTGTTACAAAGTTGGCATGGTATCATCATAATAGTTGCGGGAGAAAGTCTTCACTTTTTCTTCGCTTGTGTCATTTGCTTATTGCACCATAACCATGGATAATCTTCATCGTTTATCAGGATGCTGGGATCAGCCTTGACTTTGAAGGGAGGAATTTCATGAAACTTTTCATAATCTTCAGACATGTCTGTCTTGCCCTCCACTCCCACGATGTCCCTTTTTCCTGAAAGAACTATGTGACGCTTTGGCTCATCGTATGATGTATTCGCTTCTTTATCTTTTCTTTTTCTCGGTCTGGTAGACATGTCCTTCACATAAATAACCCGTGCCACATCATTGGCTAGGACGAACGGCTCGTCAGTGTACCCAAGATTTTTCAGATCCACTATTGTCATTCTGTACTGTGGGTCTACCTGTACCCCGCCTCCTGACAGATTGACACATTTGCACTTAAACAAAGGGACCTTAAAATCATGTCCGTATTCAAGTTCCCATATGTCCACTATGTAACCATAATATGTGTCCTTTCCCCTCTCGGTTGTTGCATCAAAGCGGACACCGCTGTTTTGGTTGGTGCTCTTTTGATCTTGGTCAATCATGTAAAATGTATTCCCATTTATTTCGTATCCTTTCCAAATCAATACAGTCAAAGATGGTCCCCTGGACAACAAGTACAGCTCATCACAAACAGTATTGTCACCTCTGAGACGTGTTTCCAACCAACTGCTGAAAGTTCTGATGTGTTCACATGTAATCCAGTCGTCGCACTGCTCCGGGTGTTTGGAGCGCAGACTGTTCTTGTATTCATCGACATAGGGGGTCACCAAGGTAGAGTTCTGTAGAACTGTGTAGTGTGCTTGAGACCAAGAATATCCGTCCCTGCATATTATTGAGTCCCTTCCAAGCATGCCTTTTCCATCCAGTCTCCCCTCATACTGCGATTTAGGAAGACCTATCTTCCTAAGGCCAGGAATGAAGTCAACACAAAACCCGATGACATCCTCTGTTTGATGGCCCATGGAGATGATTCCTTCTGGCCTAGCACGGTTACAGACATATTTCTTTAGGACTCCCATGAACCTCTCAAAGGGGTACATATTGCGTAGAAATACGGGGCCCAGAATGACAATCTCGTCAACTAGATGAACTAGGACGTGCGTCATGATATTGAAGAAGGATGGTGGGAACACCAGCTCGAAACTGACAAGACATTGCACCACATCACTCCTTAGCCTTGGTATGATTTCTGGATCGATCACCTTCTGGGAGATTGCATTGAGGAATGCACATAGCTTCACAATGGCTAATCAGATGTTTTCCGGTAGAAGCCCCCTCAATGCAACCGAAAGCAGTTGCGTCATAATCACGTGGCAGTCATGAGACTTTAGGTTCTGAAACTTTTTCTCTGCCATATTTATTATTCCCTTTATATTCGTCGAGAAGCCAGTCGGGACCTTCATACTAAGCAGACATTCAAAGAAGATTTCCTTCTCTTCTTTGGTAAGAGCATAGCTGGCAGGACCTTCATACTACTTTGGAGGCATGCCGTCTTTTTCGTGCAAACGTTGCAGGTCCTCCCGTGCCTCAGCTGTATCTTTTGTCTTCCCATACACGCCCAAGAAGCCTAGCAGGTTCACGCAAAGGTTCTTCGTCATGTGCATCACGTCGATCAAAGAGCGGACCTCTAGGTCTTTCTAGTAGGGTAGGTCCCAAAATATAGATTTCTTCTTCCACATGGGTGCGTGTCCCCCAGCGTCACTCGGAACAGCTAGTCTGCCAGGACCCTTTCCAAAGATTACGTGTAAATCATTGACCATAGCAAGTACGTGATCACCGGTACGCATGGCGGGCTTCTTCCGGTGATCTGCCTCGCCTTTGAAATGCTTGCCTTTCTTTCGACATTGATGGTTGGTCGGAAGAAATCGACGATGGCCCAGGTACACATTCTTCCTGCAGCTTCCCAGGTATATACTATCGGTGTCAAGTAAACAGTGCGTGCATGCGTGGTATCCCTTGTCTGTCTGTCCTGAAAGGTTACTGAGAGCGGGCAATCGTTGATGGTCATGAACAGCAACACCTTTAGGTCAAATTCCTCCTGTTTGTGCTCATCCCACGTACGTACACCGTTTCCATTCCACAGCTGTAAAAGTTCTTCAACTAATGGCCTTAGGTACACATCAATGTCGTTGCCGGGTTGCTTAGGGCCTTGGATGAGAACTGACATCATAATGAACTTCCGCTTCATGCACATCCAAGGAGGAAGGTTATACATACATAGAGTCACAGGCCAGGTGCTGTGATTTCTGCTCTGCTTCCCGAAAGGATTAATGCCATCCGCGCTTAAAGCAAACCATACGTTCCTTGGGTCACTTGCAAACTCATCCCAGTACTTTCTCTCGATTTTTCTCCACTGCGACCCGTCAGCGGGTGCTCTCAACTTCCCTTCTTTCTTACGGTCCTCACTGTGCCATCACATCAACTTGGCATGCTCTCCGTTTCTGAACAGACGTTTCAACCATGGTATTATAGGAGCATACCACATCACCTTCGCAGGAACCCTCTTCCTGGGGGGCTCACCATCAACATCACCAGGGTCATCTCGTCTGATCTTATACCGTAATGCACCGCATACCGGGCATGCTTTCAGATCCTTGTACGCACCGCGGTAGAGGATGCAGTCATTAGGGCATGCATGTATCTTCTGCACCTCCAATCCTAGAGGGCATATGACCTTCTTTGCTGCGTATGTACTGTCGGGCAATTCATTATCCTTTGGAAGCTTCTTCTTCAATATTTTCAGTAGCTTCTCAAATCCTTTGTCAGGCACAACATTTTCTGCCTTCCACTGCAGCAATTCCAGTACGGTACCGAGCTTTGTGTTGCCATCTTCACAATTGGGGTACAACCCTTTTTTGTGGTCCTCTAACATGCGATCGAACTTCAGCTTCTCCTTTTGACTTTCACATTGCGTCCTTGCATCGACAATGACCCGGCAAAGATCATCATCATCGGGCACATCGTTTGGTTCCTCTTGATCTTCAGCAGCTTCGCCCGTTGCAGCATCATTGTGCACATCGTCTGGTTCCTCTTGATGTTCAGTAGCATCACCGTATTCAGGGGGCACATAGTTGTCATCGTACTCTTCTTCTTCGCCGTCTTCCATCATAACCCCTATTTCTCCGTGCCTCGTCCAAACATTATAGTGTGGCATGAAACCCTTGTAAAGCAGGTGGGTGTGAAGGATTTTCCGGTCAGAGTAAGACTTCATATTCCCACATATAGGGCATGGACAACACATAGAACCATTCTGCTTGTTTGCCTCAGCGACTTCGAGAAAATCATGCATGCCCTTAATGTACTCGGAGGTGTGTCTTGAACCGTACATCCATTGCCGGTTCATCTGGGTGCATTATATGTAATTAAGTGTGTCAAAAATCATTACAGAACATCATGAATAGATAATTAAGTGACCAAATTAATAGAAGTTCATCATCACATTAAAACCAAAGTACATACATAGTTCTCATCTAACAACATAAAGCTCTGCAGAGCATCTAAATTAATTAAACGATACATTGAAACTATGTAAAACATTTCAATGCGAAAACAAATGCGATCATAATCACAACCAATGTAACAACTGATCCAATGGCATAATGATACTAAGCCTCGGTATGAATGGCATATTTTCTAATCTTTCTAATCTTCAAGCGCATTGCATCCATCTTGATCTTGTGATCATCGACGACATCCGCAACATGCAACTCCAATATCATCTTCTCCTCCTTAATTTTTCTATTTTTTTCCTTCAAGAAATTGTTTTCTTCTTCTACTAAATTTAACCTCTCGACAATAGGGTCGGTTGGAATTTCCGGTTCAACAACCTCCTAGATAAATAAAATCTATGTCACGTTGGTCGGCATAATTGTCATAAACAATAAATGAACCAATAGTTATGAAAAGATAATATATACCACATCCGAATCATAGACATGACGAGGGCCGACGGGGGCGGATACCAAAACCATCACACTATATAAGATGCAATAATAAAAGTAAGAAAATTATACAAGTATCTATATAAACATACAAGTAAGAATTTTTTTTCCTTTCGAGAAGTGACTGAAGAATGTATGTGGCAGGATCTTGGATGGTCAGGAACAGAATACACATGGGATAATGGGCAGTCAGGACCTGCAAATGTGAAGGCTCGGATTGATAGAGCTTTTGCTAATCCGGAGCTGCTTAATATGTTTGCTTATGCTCACGTTAGGCACATCAGCACAACAGAGTCTGATCATTGTTTTGTTAAAGTGGACTTACATGAACATGCGGCCGAGGGGCGTTCTAGAGCAAACAAACAGTTTCGTTATGAGGACATGTGGCAGTGTCATGCCGACTATGATCAAGTTGTAAAAGACAATTGGCAAAAGGGGTCCGGTCGACAGGGACTTGGAGTTGTTCTTCAAGCACTTTCTGCAATGCAATCAACTTTGACTGAATGGGGTGCTGCTGAGTTTGGGTGTCTGGCACGTAAAATCCATAAATTGCGATCGAGGCTTGATAAATTGCGTGGCCAATCTATAGGGCGAGGGCCCTCTGTTGAGGAGTTATCAGTTGCAAAACAGCTCAGAGAGGTCCTGCGCCAGGAGGAGATTTTTTTGAACAATGATCGAGAGTGTTGTGGTTGAGGCAGGGAGACCGAAACACAAAATACTTCCAGCTACAAGCGGCTCAACGGAAGAGAATTAATAAAATTGACAATCTTGTGCGAGAGGATGGCACCATATGTCAGACGAAGGAGGAAAATTGTACAGTGGTACAAGAGTTTTTTCAAGACCTTTATACTTCCCAAGGGCACCGACCTATGGATGAACTGACAAATTTAGTCCCTCAGCGGGTGACGGCGGATATGAATGAAATTCTTGATAGGCCATACACAGCGGAGGAGGTGAGAGTGGCGCTGTTTCAGATGGCACCATCGAAGGCCCCGGGGGTGGATGGTTTTACGGCGGGTTTTTTCCAACGGCATTGGAGTTTGATCAAGGATGATATTATTCAGGCTGTGTTGGACTTTCTTCATGGGGGCGAGTTACCAGCGGGAATGAATGACACAACTATCACGCTCATTCCTAAGGTGAGACATCCCCAGCGCATTAATCAATATAGACCGATCTCTCTCTGTCCTGTACTTTACAAAATTGCAGCCAAGTGTATAGCAAACAGATTGAGGATCTTTTTGGATGATATAATAGGAGGAGAACAAAGTGCATTCATACCAGGTCGTTTGATTACGGATAACATCCTTATTGCCTATGAGAGTGTTCATGCAATGAGGAAGAGGAGGAAAGGAAAAAATAGTGTGTGTGCGGTGAAACTAGATATGATGAAAGCATACGACCGTGTTGAATGGAACTACATAGAAACAATGATGGCATGTCTTGGCTTTAGCACGTCCTTTATTCGTCTTATCCTCAAGTGTGTTTCTTCGGTCAGGTTTGCTGTCTGTGTGAATGGGGAGCTTTTACCGTTCTTTTCCCCTTCGAGGGGGTTAAGGCAAGGGGACCCGGCGTCGCCTTATCTGTTCCTGTTATGTGCGGAGGGTTTTACCACTTTGCTCAATAACTTTGGCAGACCGTACGTGGACAAAGGTATAAGGGTGAGTCCGAACTCACCTTGGATCAATCACTTGCTTTTTGCGGACGACGGTCTAATATTCATGCAAGCAAAAGAGCAGAGTGCGCGGCGCTTGAATGATATTCTGAGAATTTACGGATATTGCTTGGGTCAGTGTGTGAACAGAGAAAAGAGTTCCATTTTCTTCAGTCCAAACACCTCTAACACATATCTCCAAGCAATGAAGAGTTTGATGGGCATCGCTGTAGAAGCGTTTAATGAGAGATATCTTGGTCTTCCGACAGTAGTTGACCGCATTACAAGTGGGACGTTTGATCATTTAGGGGAACGAATCAGAAGTAAATTAAATGGCGGATCAGAGAGAATTGTTTCCTGTGCTGCGAGGGAAATTCGTTTGAAGTCAGTCATACAGGCTATACCCACCTTCTCAATGAGCTGTTTTAAACTGACGAAGAAGGTCTGCAAGGGGTTTTCATCTAGTATGGCAAAATATTGGTGGAGTAGTTCTCTCGACCGGCGCTCGCTGCACTGGGTCGATTGGCAAACACTCGCATCACT
The DNA here is from genome assembly GCF_018294505.1 of Triticum aestivum. Classification (NCBI taxonomy): domain Eukaryota; kingdom Viridiplantae; phylum Streptophyta; class Magnoliopsida; order Poales; family Poaceae; genus Triticum; species Triticum aestivum. Next base: position 483,685,371 of record NC_057795.1, read on the forward strand.
GAAGGTACAGGGAGGGATGGGTTTTCGGAATCTTGAGATGTTTAACTTAGCTATGCTAGGCAAGCATGGATGGAGAATGATCACAAACCCAGAATCTCTCTGTTGTCGTGTGTTGAAGGGGAAGTATTTCCCTCTCACAGATTTCATGCATGCTACTGTACCAAAGAGCACCTCGGCTACCTGGCGTGCTATTATAGCAGGAAGGGAGGCGCTTAAAGTGGGTTTGATCAGGCGTATTGGGGATGGCTCTTCTGTGTCAATCTGGAATGATAATTGGATCCAAGCGAAGCTCTCCATGAAGCCATCAATGCAGGTTGGAACTGACACATTACACACAGTCTCCGATCTCATTGACAGTGACTCTTGGTTATGGAAGGTGGATATTGTCAGGAGGAATTTTATCGCTCCCGATGCTGATGCTATCTTGAACATACCATTGCGGCAAGGGGGAGGAGAGGACTTCTGGGCATGGGCGTGGGAGAAGATGGGTATCTATACTATAAAATCGGCGTATCGGGCTCTAATGACTCGCAACGAGCACTTAGCTCTAGAGGAAGGGACGACTACGGGTACTTCAGAGACTGAAAAACAGTTATGGACAAGGTTGTGGAAGCTAAAAGTGGTACCTAAAGTGCGTGTGTTCTGGTGGCGAGTTCTACGGGGAATCCTTCCTGTCGAGCGTACATTACAGCACAGACACATAGTCACCACAGCTAGATGCAAAGTCTGCCTAGCTGCAGACGAGGATTTGATGCATGCGCTGGTTAAGTGCACTCATGCAAAGAGGTTTTGGGGGGAAGCAAGAGAGTGGTTGCAAGTGAAACTTCCTGCTCTCCACCCAGAAACATGGATGAAAGATATTCTTTGTGACTCAAGGTTTCAAGAAACTAATAGGGAAAAAATTGTTTCTGTCATGTGGGCGATTTGGACTTCCAGAAATAATATTACACATGATAAGGAAAGTTCAAACCCAGCCCAGTTTCTGAGAATGATCAAGGGGGCTTTGGCGGTGCTAGAACTTCCTATGGAGCGCACCAAAGTCCTTACTGGATACGGATGGAGACCACCTGAGGGAGATGGGATCAAGATCAACACTGATGCAAGTATCTCTACTGAGGAGAGGAAAGGGGGTGCAGGAGGGATCGCTCGGTCTTCGACTGGCTTTCTTGCTGCCTGGAGCAAGCCATATCCGGGAGTGACGGATCCATTGGTAGCAGAAGCTTTGGCTCTGCGTGATGGTGTTCTCTTTGCTCGTCTCCGAGGATTCATGCGAGTGGTTATGGAGGTTGACTGCAAGGAGGTAGTCGATCTGTGGGCTTCTCGCACTTTATCGCGCTCGTCGGTAGCGCCGGTTCTATTGGAGATAGAAGGACTAGCTTTATCTTTTCAGTCTTTTGCTATTCAATTTGTATCACGAAACGCCAATGCTCCAGCCCATCTTTGTGCCAAGTTTGCTTGCACATTAGGGGTTTCGAGCTGTTGGATGGACTCCCCTCCTAGCTTTCTCATGACTAGCGTTATGGCTGATCATGCAGGAGCTAGAGATGATTGAATAAAGTTCTCATTTCCTTGCATTTTTTTCCTTTCAGAAAGAAGATAAGAACAAGAGGCTCACCACGGTGGTGTCGGCGACGAGATCGGCGCGGTCGATCGACGGCGGTGAAGACGGGGACGGGACGTGACGGACCGCCAAACATATTAAGGAAAATGGAGCTTGGAGGTCGAGCTTGGAGAGGAGAAAGCTTAAGTAGTGTGGCTCGGGCATTCCATCGAACACCTCGTGTGCATAGGAGGTAAGCTAGAGCACCACAAAGCTCTCTCCTCGCCGCCAGGAAAAATAGAGCAGTGGGAGTGCTCTGCTCGCGGGCGAGGGGTATATATAGGCAATTAATTGGTCCCGGTTCGTGGCAAGAACCGGGACTAAAGGGCAGCCTTTGGTCCCGGTTCAGGCCACGAACCGGGACCAATGGTGGTGGGCCAGGAGCAAGGCACATTGGTCCCGGCTCGTCCCATCAACCGGGACCAAAAGGTCCAGACGAACCGGGACCAATGGCCCACGTGGTCCGGCCGGCCACCGGGGCTCACGAACCGGGTCCAATGCCCCCATGGGTCCTGGTTCTGAATTGAACCAGGACTAATGGGCTGACCTGGCCTGGACCATTGCCCCTTTTCTACTAGTGTAAGGATGAAACCCAAGGAAATAATAGTTGTCACGGCATCCCCCTTGAATATCATCTTCAATGTCGAGAACGTTATCCTCGTCGGAGTTCCAATCATATTTCCCTTCCACCGATGCTATGTAATTTGCTCTAGGGGAAGCAAACTCAGGGTATTTGGAACTCCATTTACGGTAGTTAACATCCTGCAAGATCCATCGTTTGGCCAGTTGTTGAGCATAGTCCTCACGTTCAAAGCTCTTTCCAAGAAAGATATAATGTTTTAACACCCACTCAATTCGACCGCACGATTCATCGAGGTACCAAAGCCGAAGTTGATTCCAGCCATCAAGTATCGCACAATACACCCCTCTTAGTGATCTCCCCAGATGGTGGTTGGGATAACCTCTCAATTCACAGGCACCTGGTAGCTTGATTACTGTGTACATGAGATTTGACAAGGACATCCTGCAAATATGAACAATCGGATAAACAGCTTAATAATAACATAAGCGGATCATACTGCTAGTAGTATATACTCCCTCCATCCTAAAATAAGTGACTCGATTTTGTACTAACTTTGTATTAAAACTAGTACAAAATTGAGTCACTTATTCTGGAACGGAGGGAGTATTTGCTAACTTAGGATGACCACCGAGGAGCAAGTAGTTACAGTACCTCGCAAGATAGCCATGCTGGCAATGAATGTAGAGCGTGCTTTGCCAGTAGACGGCATGATAACGATGCCGGTTATACCACAAATCTGAATCCATGTTGCCGACGATCCCTGCAGCCTCCCCTTCCCGAAGGAAGGTCGTCTCGTCCCACCGTTGTGTCATCGAAGAGAACACATGCATCACGTATGACGCGGGAGGCCACTCCGGCCCGACCAACGGGTTGTTGTCGTCGTCGTCCGATTCGTTGTCATCCAATTCGCCGGCCACTGGCAGGCGTGGGATCAGAAAGACTTCATAGTGCGTCGACACGGCGGGATCGAACGCGAGGTAGGCGGTCTGATCGAATCCCGACATGTGCGGCCGAGGGCGTTGGGGCAGACGCGCCCACCGACGCGTCGCCGGATTGACGACGTACTCGCGCGGCAGCGCACGGTCCTCGTTCCTCCGTTCGCCGCAAAGCAGGAGCCCGTTGCAATGGTCCGTGACCTGGACGCCCATGCAGGGCAGGAAGTCGAGCCCTCCGCAGATCGCCGGGCCCGTCGAGGGGCGGGAGAAGAACTCCGAGAAGCCATAGCTATGCTGGGTGAAGTTGATGAAGATGCCGCGCACCGAGTGAGAGAGCAGGCTGCCGCGCAGGCGGGCGTCGACGGCGTCGCGCCACGCCTTGCAGACCCTCCGGGCCGCGGCCAGGACGTGCGGCGCGAGGCGCCGGAGGACCTCCGCGAGGGCGTCGTTGGGCAGCACGGCTGGCTCCGGCGCCATCATCGGTCGGCCGATCTCGTTCGCGCGCTCGGTCTGGTTTCCCCGTCGTCCGCGTAGGGCTTGCAAGTTGTTGGCGAATAAGTATTACAATCGGACTGTTGATGTATCGGATTGCTTACCGACCCGGAGTATTGGAGCCTTGGAGATCAAAGCGGAAGTTAGTTGGAAATTGGGATCTGTCTAACCGTAAGATTGCGGATGCTAGGGCCGCCTTTTAATGGGTCTCGTTTTCGCGTTGACAGTAAGGAACCACTGGGACTAGCTAGGGACAGAGGCGTTGAGAGCTCCTACTATGGAGGAATTGACCCGGGCCCACTGGCTGATGCCAGGCTAGGAGTGGAAGGATGGGTCTTCCACTCTTCCTACCATGGTCGGTGCATTGTGATGTTGATGGTTGCCAGTGGCTCAGACATGGATGCCGATGTAGCACCCGGGTTGGTGGTTCGCATGGTGGGTCTCCTGTGGGCACCATGTCGGTGGTAGTGGCTATGCGGCTTGGTCGTCCGGACGGTGAGGCATGTAGCAGTGGGTGGCTCAGGCTCGCTATTTGTCGTCAACAATAGCAACGCCTAGATTCGGATCTGGAGACTTGTAATCGTCACGCTTGTTCCAGGTGCTTCATGATGATATGGGTGAGATGCCGAGCGAAAGTTTTGTGTTGTGACGCCGACAACGGCAACACACGCGGGTGCTTCTGTATTCTCAAAGACGTCGTCGTGGTTCTCCTCTTCGTGTCAAGGTTCCGGTTTCCGGGTAAAAACCCTTCTCCGTTTTGGGCTCGGTTGGGACAACACTTACCGTCGTTACCAGGGCCGGCCTGGGGGGGGGGGGGGGGCTGCCCCGGGCCCCCGAAATCCAGGGGGGCCATCCAGATACGCATCCCATGGCCCTAGTCAGGACGTCGGTACATAGAAATGCTATCCATGCAAATCGTTATGCTCATAACAAAAAACAACACGTAGATAGGCCATGATTCTAGGAGATCGTTGTTTCCTTCTGATCGTTAAGGGCATGTACAATGGTCGATAAGATAGTCTTATCTTAAATCTTGCATGTAATTTGGAGATGACAAAAAAACATGTCTACAATGGGTCATCTCTTAGCCTTATCTTCAATAACTAGTTATTTTTAAAAATATGGTGAGACATATTATGCTAAGAGATCATCTCTTGCCTTCTGTTAATTAAGAGAAGACAAGCCTTCTCTTATGATTTCTCTCTCCTCTACCTCATCATTTATGCTATGTGGCATTGCTAAGATAAAACCATTGTACATTGCCCTAATTGCGATCTTTTATTATAACAAAGATCTCTACCATCCCTAGTTTCCTATTTAGCTTTTTCATTGGAGCCCATCACTTCGATCTCACGAATTCGTGAACCGCGAGCGCCGCCGCTGCTGACAAACTCCTTGACTCCCGTCTCCAGGTGCTAAACTCACTCACGCATGGCTAGAAGACATCTTCAAGCGTCTCCCATCAGAGGATAATCCACCCCCCACTGCGTCATCATCCAGCGCCGGTTCATCCATCGACCTACGTCAATCCAAGGTATGCCATGTTACCATTCCGAAATTCAGCCACTTCCGAAGTATACATGATCGTCGTCGTACAAGAAAACTCAACAACTTCTATTACAAATAATTTGTTGGACCAATCATGAATGATTAGCTTCTAGTTTATAGTATCATGGTATATATTAATTTTGAAGACGAAGGCTTCTTAGATTTGATTGAAATATTTATGTAGTACGAATTATTGCAGGACATTGGTGACCACTTATCTTCGTTTGAGTTTAGAACTCTCATGGATTGTCTTATATGATTGCATCTGCATTCACACACATCAATGCAAATTCAAGATCTTTGGATTCCTACGAAATTAAGAAAATCATGGTATGTATCATATATTTCCTAATTTTTTTGTGCATTTTTCAGAATCAATCCTTCCAAAAAGCTTTGTTTTTTAAACTGGCCTACAAATTAAACACGGAGAAATGATTGTATAGGTTTATGCGCGCAAAGCATGCATCTCCGGTTAGTATTAAGGGCCCCTAAATTTTAGTTTCGCCCCGGGTCCCCAAAATCTCAAGACCGGCCCTGGTCGTTACCTTTCGCGAGGGCGTTGTCGTGTTGTCGTGGAGGCTTAGGCATCGTCCTAAGGCATCTTGTGGAGCTGTATTTGTTAGGTCGCCTTGTGTTTTCTTCGCCTTGTGGAATTGTATAGTTTGGATGTGTGCGCTTTATTTATAAAGCGCGACGAGAGCCCTATTCGGGAGATGCATACAACATGTCATATGTGGGTTCTTAAAAATAGATTGATTTGAAAATTTCTCACGGCGTGGTTACAGTATGCGCGTTCCTAATTAAGGGTCCGGCGCTTTTTTTAACAATGTACATAATGACCCCCGTTGCTTTCCAGCTGTGGATACGTACGTACCTGTGATGCCGATCAGAGGGCTCTGCATGCACCGCCGGCCGGATGCATCGATCCCAACAAACAAATACTGCATCGACCTTAACCAGACCGGCCAAACCCTAGAAAATATCCAAGTATAGATCGATCGATTGATTGAGGGCACACGAAGCAAATGGCCGACGGCGATCTGGAGCTGGTAGTGCCGGAGGCCGACGACCGTAGCAGATGGGCAGTAACGTTCCTTGTGGGCTGCGTCGGCGTCTTGGTTCTTTACATCGCCACCTCCTCTCCAACGACCGATGATGGCCTCCTCATGACGCTCCTCTCGCTTCTGCCCGTCTTCCTCGGCGCCGGTCTTTGCGGTCTTTCATGTATTTTCCTTATGGACAGGTATATGGTTGGTCTTATTCCGGAGGGTGAACTAAGGCTAGTTGATAGACTTTTGTTGCTCTAGTAATTAATTCAGAATGATCGATTCTGTCAACCACATGGAGCCTGTGGTGAACCTCCTCAACCTCAATATTTGCCGGCTAAATCTCTTGGAAAGAGAAGGTGCATGTGTGTACATTCATAGCCGTGAGTGTCTGAGTTTGTATATCCATCGAGATATTCATTTATCTAGCTGTGAGTAATCGTGCATTTCTCAACGAATGTCACATAGATCCTTCTATCTGCATCACTACAGGAACTTTAAATTACGGAAATGTTAACGCCCACACGTGTGGGCGTTTGCACATCGCCCACACGCCTCCATCACCACTCATTTTGCCACGTATGAATAGATGACATCAGCAGAATTTTTTTTTGGTTTTCGGCTTAAAAATGTTGTATCTTCTAAATAGAAAAGCGAACTAAAAATCCGTTTTCACCATTAAATCCGTCTCGACGAGATCTTCAAAACTAGACCCCATGTTGATATGTTTCGACGATTTTTTTTGCCAGAAGTTGCCACGATGTTTACACTGTAGTTGCCATAGGGCTTAAACTAAAGTTGCCATGTGGCAATTTTAGTATTTTGATGATGGCAACTCCAGTACTTTGACCATGAAAATTATTTTTTGTATGAACCATAGCAATTTTATCGTGCATGTATCATGGCAATTTTAGTTTATGGTTCGTGGCAAGTCTAGTTTCTTAATTCCCCGTTTTATAAATGTCAAAATTTACTTTTAAATGTAGAAGAAAATAGCTGAAACATATCATGGCAATTTCAGTGTAAACATCATGACAATTCATATGCAATAGACATGGCAACTTTTAATCCAAAAAAAATTTCATCAAAACATATCAACATGGGATCTAGTTTCGAAGATCTGATCGCGAGGGATTTAATGGTGAAAACGGATTTTCAATCGGATTTTTCGTTTAAGAGATAAAACATTTTAAAACTGAAAATCCAAAAAGATTCCTGCATGCATGCATGCGATGACGTGGCAACCTGTTTACGTTAGAGACGTGTTGTGCGTCTCCCTTCCTGCCACACGTGTGGCAGCTAGCGCGACCCTTAAATTAAGCCGGCGGACAAAAGTTGTCCTGGTTTAGGGGGTCCTCGGGTGTCCGGACTATTCAATATGGGCCGGACTGATGGGCCGTGAAGATAAAGCAAAAGACTATCCCCCGTGTCCGGGTAGGACTCCCATACACGTGGACGGCAAGATTGGTGTCCGGATGAACTCTTTCCTTCCTTTGCAAACCGACTCTGTACAACCCTAGGCCTCTATGGTGTGTATATAAACCGGAGGTTTAGTCCGTATAAATCATCATCAGAATATTCATATGCTAGACTGCTAGGGTTTAGCCATTACAATCTCGTGCTAGATCAGCTCTTGTAACCCCTATACTCATTGAATATAATCAAGCAGGACGAAGGGTTTTAGCTCCTTTAAGAGGGCCCAAACCTGGGTAAACATCGTGTCCCTATTGTCCCTTGTTACCGTCGATCCTCAGACACACAGTTCGGGACCCCCTACCTGAGATCTGCCGGTTTTGACACCGATAGCCACCATCGGCATACAACTATCGTCAATGATTCGGTCGGTGTTGAACTGTCAGGCCATCTATAACAACAGTTTTAGATTGGTTGTCAGCATAGATCCCCGTCGGCAAAAAAGACGGCATGCCCACCTAACGACGTCGTAGCCATGTGTCACCAGTCAGAAGGTGCCACATGGCACCTTTATGCCAACGGCTTTGCCGTTGGCATAGCTCAAAACTATGTCATCGGCATAGGTTCCACGTGGTGGCTCCTGGGAGCTCAAGACACTATCTATGCTGACGGCTTTGCCGCAGGCATAGGTTTGTCCAATTGTTTTTCTTTGTTTTGGTTCTGCCCTGCAAATTTGCGTATATAACAACAACTCACATATATAACAACAACACGTATATGGCATCATCATATCACATAGCAGCAAGTCATCAACATTATCATAATCTAAACAACCACATATACAACATCATCGTCATCTAAATCAAGTCATCATCATCTAAACAAGTATATAACATCATAAACATAACACCAAGTCATCAACATCATCAAAACCAACTATAAAACATCATTGTCATCATAGCATATACAAATCACATCATAGCATCATCGTCGTCATAGCTGTCGGCCTTTAAGCACCGCCAACCCCTGAAGTCCACCAAAAAGAGCATCATCACTACAAAATGAAGGATAACTATTTAGCATTGGCAATTAGTCTAGTTCTAAGTTTGAAGTTTGGCAAATGTTCTAACTATAAGTTGATGCATCATGCGAGTAGGAGACTAACCGGAAGGGGTGGGTCACAGGTTGAGGTAGTAGTACACCACCACCACCACCGAGATAAACCGGGGTAACTGGGCTCCGTGAACCAGGAGTAGCAGTAGAAGAACCACCACCAACGTCTGATATGTGGGATCCCTACATGTTTTGAAGGAGATAGTAAGGAGAAATTTGTATGTGTTGAATCAACGATATGTAATGCTTGAATAGTTTGGCAATGTACTGACCGGAGTCCCTATGCCATGTGCCAAAAATTCTTCAAACGAAGGCAGTATTGGGACGGTCTAGGAAGTGGTGGCGTGGGTCCCATTGGTGGAGGAATGGTACTAGTTTGAACAACCGCGTAGACATTCTGCACGTTAGTTGACAAGCAAAGACGAAGGTTAGAAGAAATGAAAGTACAAAATTTATGCACACTTTATGCTTGGATGGGTGGGTGGGGGTATATATAGCCATCACCAAAAATCCAACTGTTACACACCTTTATGCACACTTCGGTAGGACCGGGTGAAACCACTCGGTGAGACCGACCTATACAAAAGGTTTGAACTTTAGGATTTTCTGTGAGATCGGATGAAACCTCTCGGTGGGACTGAGTCAAGCTGACCTAAGCACTTTCCACACTTCGGTGTCACCGACCAAAATCATTCCAAAATTCAGATTGAATTTCAGTTGGCAACATAAGGTTGGCAAGTGCTCTTCGATGGGACCGAAGGGCCAACTCGGTGAGACCGTGATGCTAAGGTTTAGGCAGTGGCTATGGTAAGTGTATTTCGGTGAGTTTGGATGAATGTGTTTTGGTGGGACCGAGATTAACTTTAGGGTTTTGGACATAGTGGAATATGAGAGTGTGACTAAGGTTTTCGGAGCAATATCCCTGCTACTTCTTGAGCTTGCGTTGGTTTTTCCCTTGAAGAGAAAAGGGTGATGCATCAAAGTAGAGATAAGTATTTTCCTCAGTTTGAGAACCAAGGTATCAATCCAGTAGGAGGAACACACAAGTCACCAATGGTTGCACCTACACAAAGAAACAAATACTTGCACCGATAAAAGGGGTTGTCAATCCCTTCACGGTTACTTGCAAGGATGAGATCTGATAGAGATAGGTATAAAAGATAAATAAAAGTGCAAAATAAGGTAAAGGTAAATAAATTGCAGCAAGGTATTTTTGGGTTGTTGGTTTTATAGATCTGAAAATAATATGATAAGAATAGACCCGGGGGCCATAGTTTTCACCCGGGGCTTCTCTCTTGAAAGAACGCATTCGGTGGGTAAACAAATTACTGTTGAGCAATTGATAGGAAAGAGGAAAGTTATGACGATATCTAAGGCAATGATCATGAATATAGGCATCACGTCCGTGACAAGTAGACTGACTCATGCCTGCATCTACTACTATTACTCCACACATCAACCGCTATCCAGCATGCATCTAGTGTATTAAGTTAACAAAAATGGAGTAACGCCTTAAGCAAGATGACATGATGTAGAGGGATAGATCCAATCAATATGAAATAAACCCCACCTTTTTATCCTTAATGACAACAATACAAATACGTGCCTCGCTACCCCTTCTATCACTGGGTGAGGACACCGCAAGATTGAACCCATTACAAAGCACCTCTCCCATTGCAAGAAAAATCAATCTAGTTGGCCAAACCAAATCAATAGATCAGAGATAAATACAAAGCTATCTTAATCATGAAAAAAAGAGTTCAGAGAAGACTCAAATAATATTTATAGATAATCTGATCATAAATCCACAATTCATCGGATCTCAACAAAAGCATCACAAAAGAAGATTACATCAAATATAACTCCAAGAACATCGAGGAGAAGATTGTATTGAAGATCAAAGAGAGAGAAGAAGCCATCTAGCTACTGGCTATGGACCCGTAGGTCTGTAGTAAACTAATCATACATCATCAGAAGGGTAGCAAGGTTAATGTAGAGGCCCTTTGTGATCGAATTGCCCTCCGGCAGAGTACTGGAATAGGTCTCGAGATGGGATCTCACAAGGACAAAAACTTGTGGTAGTAGAAAAGTGTTTTTGCTGTGCCCTCTTGTATACAAAGAATATTTGGGTATTTATGGAGCTATGATTAGGGTTAGAGGAGCCATGGCAGACCCACAAGCTCATAGGGCGCCCCTAGTGAGCTTGTGGCTCACCCATGGACCTCCTGGCCTCCCCCCGAAGCTTCCTCGATGTCTTCTGGCCCAAGAAAAAGCATCAAAAAGTTTCATTCCATTTGGACTCCGTTTGGTATTGATTTTTCGTAAAAGACAAAAACAAGGAAAAAACAGCAACTGGCACTAGGCACTAGGTTAATAGGTTAGTCCCAAGAAATGATATAAAATAGCATAATAATGCATATAAAACATCCAAGATGGATAATATAATGGCATGGGACAATAAAAAAATTATAGATACGTTGGAGATGTATCAAGCATCCTCAAGCTTAATTCATGATCGTCCTCGAGTAGGCAGAATTTTTGATGTGGAATGCTACCTAACATGTTATCATGTAATCTTTCTTATTGTGGCATGAATATTCAGATCCATAAATTCAAAACAAAAGTTTAATATTGACATAAAAACAATAATACTTCAAGCATACTAATAAAGCAATCATGTCTTCTCAAAATATCATGGCTAAAGAAAGTTATCCCTACAAAATCATATAATCTTGTCATGCTCTATCTTCATAACACAAAGTATTTATCATGCACAACCCCGATGACAAGCCAAGCAATTGGTTCATACTTTTGATGTTCTTAAGCCTTTTTAACTCTCACGCAATACATGAGCATAAGCTATTTATATACCATTATAGGTGGAATAGAATATGATGGTGGAGGTTGTGTGGAGAAGATGAAAAAGGAGAAAGTCTCACATCGACGAGGCTAATCAATGGGCTACGAAGATGCCCATCAATTGATGTCAATTCAATGAGTAGGGATTACCATGCAACAGATGCAGTAGTGCTATAAGTGTATGAAAGCCCAAAAGAAAACTAAGTGGGTGTGCATCCAACTCGCTTGCTCATGAAGACCTAGGGCACTTTGAAGAAGCCCATCATTGGAATATACAAACCAAGTAAAAGTACATGTAGTCCCATGTGTGGTTTTGGTAATTAATTAATGACAATCCTTATGGACTAATGTTTGCATTGATATATACATTTGAAGATTAGTCCCATTGTAAATGATTGAAGAATAATGGAAGAAAACTCCTTTGAATCAACAAGTACATCGAGATGATCAAAATGGAGTTCATTGGAGTATCTTAAGGGTTGCCATGCTTAGAGCTATGGTTTGAGCCATAATGGATCAAGATCTTAAAAAGGATGATTTGAATGATGAATTCTAGGAGTGGCTCAAAGATATGATCATAATGGACTCATGTGTTGAGACATGATTGAGCAAGCTATTCAAGTGAAGAATTCAATATATCCTTCATGACGTCAAGATTAAGCATGGAGTAGAGATATCGGTTGACCAAGTTGAAGCTCGGAGATTGAACTCTAAATGGTCAACTATTGAGCGCAAATGATGCACCACATAAGATCTTGTGGTATGATAATAAATTATCAATTGCACTCTATGTACTAACCCATACTATGTGTTGTTTATGTTTTCGAGGGTTAGGTGATTCTCATGGGCTCGCATCGAGAGAGAGAGAGAGATTTCAAGTGTCTATGAGAGGATAACATCAAGTGTTGGTGATCATGGTTGATAAGGGCAAGTTAAAGATAACCATCCCGAGGGATTACATGCTTGAAGCTTGTGGATGATCACATGATGGGCAAGTGAAGATGAATACAAAGCAAGGCCTCCCATATGTGGGAGCTACTTGAAGACTTCACCAATGTCTTGCCTTCAACTTGAGCCAAGAAGAAACATAAACATCAAGCTCAAGTTAAAGGCTTGAGTCAAAGGTATTAGTTCCTTTGGCGTTAGTGTTGTGGAGAGATGACCACCGAAGGAAAATATACACTCAAGAATGGTTCTCGATAGCTATGTAGTATAGCTCTTTTATGTTTCTTGAGTTATAGGGATCCCGCACTATTAAGAGGGGATCAAAGGGGTTAGTGCTAGATTTGCTCAAGTCAACATCTTCTATTTCTACTTCCTCACATCATATTCTAACATAGGCATATTTCACTCCTATCCAACACAATTCCACTCATATCCTATATACCAAATAAATTCATAGCCAACTAGGTTCCCCAAAATATATGATCTAACCTTTGCATACTTTGCATCCTCCATTTTGGTTTATCTTGGGTGGTTCTCTATGTGAGGACCTGGAGCTTTTCCATAGCTTCAAAACGAGCCCAAGATCATCAAAATCGGAGTCCGGATGAGAAAGTTATCGATGTTTTACTTTTGGGGCGCCTGCAATTTTTGTGTTGGCCAGATATCCGGGACTTGGCCCGGAAATCCGGCCGTTGATGTCCAGAACCGTGTTGAAATGCTGGTTGTGTCCTCCGGATGTTCGGCAACTTGGGCCAGATGTCCGGGGCCCCAACTTGGGCCAGATGTCCGGGCTTTGGCCAGATGTCCGGCCCCTGTACTCTGGCCTCTGTTTTTCACATGCGTGTGTGTGCATTTCTCAGCCGCCGGATGTCCGGCCCTTGCCCGGATGTCCGGCCCAACACAGCCACTTACTCACAAACGGCTAGTTTTCTAGGCTTGCTATATATACCCCTCTACTAATCCGGTAGAGGGTTGAGCAACACATTCATATGAACCCTAGAACACAAAAAGGCTCCCTCTCACTTATCCTACACCAAATCTTAGATCCCGGAGAGATTCGTGAGAGTTCTTGAGAGATTTTCCAATCAAGTGATAGATCCACTCCCTCTCCCTCTCTTGACCAAAGGAATTCGTGATTTGAGCAAGTCTTGAGCATTTCCCCTTGGTTCTTGTTAATCTTGGAGGTTGGAGACTCCTAGGCGGTAGGAGTGCTCCGGTGAGGAATCAACTTGTGATTTGTCCCCCGGAAAGTTTGTGAAGGTTTGGAGGCCGCCTCAAGGTCTACCACTAGTGGTTGAGAATCGCCTTCGTGGTGATATCTCAAGGAGAATAGGGTGAGCCTTCGTGGCGTTGGTGTGCCTTCGTGGTAACATCCACCTCTCTAACGGTGACTAGCTTCCCTCTAAGGAAGTGAACATCGGGATACATCCTCGTCTCCGTGACTTTGGTTATCCCTAACCCTAACTCCTTACTTGTGGTTTACTTTGGTCATTTGACCGTGCATTCACTATATCTTGTTGTCCTCATTATATTGTGGTGGTTGATTATATTGTGTTGGCCATTTCCTTGTAGAGATTATTTAGGCCTACACTTCATATTCCGCAATTCATACTTGCTACTATTGATATACATTGTGATTAGTGTGAATTGCTAACTTGTGTTATAAACTTCCATATATTGTGATATTGCTCAAGTAAGTTTGTGTAACTTACTTGAGTTTGCTTATATCATTCAATTCCATATATTGTGATACAATTTGTGTAAGCTTGTATTGCTTACTTGTGGTTGTGTGTATTATTCATTTCCATACCTCGTGATATACACTGAGTAAGTTTGTGTGACTTACTTGTGCTTACTCATATCCTGTTGTTCTCATCTTGTTTATGCTAAGTTGTTGGTGCACTTAGTGAGCCTAGTATATTTAGGATTTGTGCTTGAAAAATATCCGCTTAGTTTATTTCCGCATTAGGATATAGCCAAATCCGTAAAAGATTTTAAAACGCCTATTCACCCCCTCTAGGCGACATCGTGGTCCTTTCAATTGGTATCAGAGCAAGGTCTCTCCTTATTAGGCTTAACCGCCTAGAGAGTAACGATGTCGACTAGTGAACTAGTGCACGATGACACATTTTGTTTTAATGGCACAAATTACATTTTGTGGAGATTACACATGCTTTGTCATTTTCGGGCCATGGGTCCAAATGCTTTGCGGATTGTGGTCGTAGGGAATTCAAATCTAAAGGATGGACAATCTCCGTCACTTGGTGATATGCATCTTGATAGTGAAGCTTTAAGTATCATTCACCAAGCTATAACCTTCGAGGTGTTCAAGTCAATCTCGTCTTGTTCGTTGGCTCATGATGCTTGGACCAAAATTGAAGATATATATGGTGGGTCCAATCTTCATGAAGACAATATTCTTTTTGGGGAGTTAATGGAGGAGTTCTCCACATTTTTAAATCATGAAGAGCTCTCTATTGCTTCCACCTCTGATTACTTGCATACCTCAACATCTTTCACTTCACCAACATGTGGCATACCACAAGGTAATGACATGGTGAGTGAAGAAATATCCTGTAATGATGGTGTTAAGCTCATTTGTGATGATATGCTTGATCTCCCATGTTGCCATGATAGAAATGTTTTGGTTTCCTCTAGTTTTTCTATGACTAACCATGTAGAGGAAATCAAGAAAGATGAGGCATGCTTGATTGATGAAGAACCCTCTTCTCCAAAAGAATCATCATCAACCCCTTTTGTTCACATGTGCCTCATGGCAAGAGGTAATGATGAGGTATCATCTTCTCTTAGTGATAATGATGATAGTTGTAATGAGGAAGATGATGAAGTCTTGACTCAAAATCTCTTTGAGATTGGGAAAACTCTTCGTAGAGCTAAAAATAACACTTATAAAAGGCTCCAAGATGTTCTTGCTTGCTTTCAAAAACGTAATGACTTATTTCTTTACGAGCAAGCAAAAAGTGAACAACTTGAACATGAACTTGCTATGGCTCATCAATGTCTTAGTGACTTGATGTCTTTAAAAGAAGAGATTGAAATTACTCATTGTAAACTTAAAGTGGATTTTGAGCAACTTGACCTTGACTACAATAAGGTCAAAGGAGAGCTCACCAAACTCTCTAAGTCTCATGAGGAACTTCAAGCTACTCATGCGGAGTCTCTAGGCTTCTACATGCTACTCTCATATTGATAATGATGCTTGTGCTACTAACTCTATCTTGTGTGAAGCATCGATATTAAAAGAAAATGTTGAGCTAAGGACTCAACTTGATTTGCTAAACTAGCAACTATGGGAAATTGGGAGAAAGTCATAAAAAGCTCTCAGGCACTCATGAGGATCTTCTAATCTCTCATGATGAGTTAAAGTTAGCTCATGAGGCCATGGTCGCCAAGGTAAAATCATGTGAGTCTCATGTGGATATTAGCACATCTTCTACTCGAAATGCCTCATCGTCATGTGCTAGTCCTTGCAATTCCTCTCTACATGATATTGGTACATCTTGTAATGAATTGCTCACCATGCCTTGTTGCTCTAACAATGAAGCTTCTACTTCCTCTAGTTCTTTTGTTAATACTAACCTTGTAGAGGAAAATAAAGAGCTCAAGGCCCAAGTCACTAGTTTGAAGAAAGACTTGGAAAAATGTTGTGATAATATCTTGAGTGTGCAAAAGGACCCTCAAGACAAAATAGGACTTGATTTCATCTCCAACAAGAAGAAGTCCAAGAACAAGAAGAAGGGACAAGATCAAGCCAAGAACTCAGCCAACATTACTTGCTTCAAGTGCAAGAATGTTGGACACCATGTGAGATCTTGTCCATTAAAGAAGAAGGCTTCAAATGTGAAGCATCAAGGGAAGTGACCTCAAGTTCAATATCAAGATAATGAAAGGCCTCTTCCCATGCCTAATCAAGATAATGCTCTCCAAGTTGAAAAGGAAAAGAAGAAGAGAAAGGGGAGCACATGTTGCTATATTTGCTGTAAGAAGGGACACATAGCTTCATCTTGTCCCAACGGTAACATATCTAAGCCTCCTATAGTCAATAATCATTATTCGCTAAGAAGGGATATTGTTGGCAATGTGTTTGCCAAGTTTGTGGGTTCCCAAAGAAGTTTGAAAGTGGACAAGACCATTTGGGTTGCCAAGCCTATTGTTACTAACTTCTTAGGACCCAACTTGGTTGGGGACCATCAAGCTCAAACTTGATCAATAGGTGTGTGGAGGGCATTGGAGACTTGGCTACTTCATGAAGAAAAACTATTTTCACCATATGTTATGGTTAATGCCAAGTCAAGTGGATTATCATCATATCTATCAATCCAATGCTCCTCTTTGCGGTAACTTGTACTTGCATGGTTTACATTGAAAGTTACTATGTCCCTTGAATGTTTAGGTTTTGTACCTAGCATGTGCTTTTATAGTTGTGCTTCCTAGTATGCTTGATTCGTGTTATCTAGCATGTGTAGGTCGCAATGCACTTCATATATTTGTGCGTGTGTGGTTTCAAGCCTTTATTGCTTCATTAGTTGAATCTTCCTTGGCTGGATCATCACATTATGGGGGAGTGCTATGTTTTACGGATATCACAAACCTTAAATGTGTATGTATGTGGGATACCACCTAGTATTGTTAGTGCAATATTATCTAGTTACTATGTGGTATGTAAAGCTCATTTGATACTCAAATTCTCATCCATTAATTATCCTTAGTTGGGTTTCATTTTCTTCTTGTGGATAATACATGGATCATCATATTATGGGGTAGTGATATGCTTTGTGCATATCACAATCCTTGTTAATATGAACAATTGAGGGATGCCACTTAGAATTATATTTGAGATTATCTTATATCTCCGTGACATGAAATGTCTTGTTTACGTATGGCATTCTTGTGCGGTTTTGCCCATGGTTATCTTTAAAATCATATTTGGAAAATCATTTGATCAAAGCTATTCCAATTATTGCTTTACATGACGATCTATCTAGTTGGAATGTTAATATTATGCTATCCAAGCATTGTGGTTATTTCTAAACTCTCATGTTATGCTTGTGTTAGTATAGATGATCATGTACTTATTTGGTTTCTACACCGAATGATAACCCAAAATACCATTTTGTTCGAATTCATCTTATTGATCTATATGAGAGTTTGTTATCTCATTGTTTATAGTGTCATATATCTACTTGAGTGAGATATTCCTATGAGTATGTGTGCAATGCATATCTTATATGGTCATTGTTTTTTTCTTGGTTCATATGTTGAACTTTGTGTGCTATCATATGTTGATTTTTCACTTTGATTCATTTTGGACAACATGAATGACTAGTGATGTTATTGGAAGTATTAACGGTTATGTGGTCATTTGTCCAATTTGTATCTCCCTGGATTTTGGTAGGCTTGTGCATGCATATTTACTATGTGTAAATTCACATGCCTTATTTGCCTTATTTGATCCAATATATATATATACGGTAAATCCATCAAATTCTTAATAGCTATGATGTGCATGAAATTCAAATTCATATCAATAGGCACATATTTAAGTGGTTTTACCTTATGTGTTGTAGTTATGCTAACTACTTCAGACCCAATAAGTTTGGGGACCATATTGTACTTAAAATGTTTTAGGTACATTTGAGAAGCATTGGGTGCTTGGCTTATTCATGAAGGTGGTGGCACTATGAGGAAATTAGAGCCAAGCTTGGACATTTTATTGATCTACAACTTCATACCAATGCTATCTCGGTAACAAGTATTTACTTCATGCATATATATAGAAATGAGGTCAACCTTGTGTAGGTTGCATCATGTCATGAATTTCTTGACTCGTTCCTGTGATACTTGTTTCCTTTCTCAAAGCATCCCAACAATGATCTCTTGTTGCTAGTTGTGATGTCTTTGATGGTTGTGTGTTTGGAGTTCATTAATATACAATAAGATTATATTAAGCCATGTGCTATGCTTTCAAGCAAAGATCTCATTGGTATATTTTATGACTCCCGTTTGGATATCTTATTCCTTCCTTTTGTAACTATTTTATGTGTACATCCTTCTTTGTGGATATCATCTACCTAGTATCTTATACACGTGAGAGAAGTTACATCTCTAGTTGATATCCCTATTCTTTCATGTCCACCATTTCATTCACTTTTTATATCTTTTTGGTGGCTCCATGGAAGCATTTGTTGAATGAGTGCATGTCTTACCTCTTTGCATCTTAGTGCACTCATGTTTGGTGAAGATTGCTGTCCTCATGCTTGTCTTGACAAGCCTATTATTTCCTATCTTCATCATGGGTTGTCACAAGCTTTGATTTTTAGTTTGCTATTAGTGAGCTTGTGAACCCATTTGCTTGATGTGTGTGTGACCTTCTTAACTTCGTGTGTGTGGGAAGGACATGTCTTGCACCTTGTATCTCATTTACTCAAGGCTATGTTGATGCTTAATTCTCATCCTTATACTAGTCTTCTCAAGTGCTTTGACGTGACTCACACACATCATTTTGGCTGTGCCTATTCTTAGGTTGCCTCATGTACATGTTGCTCAACCATATGTTTGTTGCAAATGCCAGGCTTCTTTTCTTATCTATGTTTGCTTGCAATTGTTGTGTGTTCCTATTGATTTTGGGGGAGTGATGATCCTATTTTGTGCACTTGTACCCAAATAAAAAAAATTCTAAATTGTGCACAAATCATGGGGAGCTTCTCTATTTTCCTTAGAACACTCCTTTACCCAAATCGTAATATTCTTTTATCCTTTTGGCTCGTCGGATCTTTTGATTGCTTGCTTCACTTTGTGTTATGCAAATGAGATCAATTTGTGCCATGAGCTTTGTGCCATGTACCTTGCTATTATGACTAGGCTCAAGTTGTATAATAGTGGATTCACTTGTGGATATCATGTTCTTATCAATTGCAACCTTTCTTTTTGTGTATATGAGTTTCTTTATGGATACATATCATGATTATTATTGGCCACATAGAAATTTTTATACATGAAAAAGTTCATATCTTCGTATCTGATTGCATTCTATAAATTCCGAGCTCCTTTAATTGTTCATCATTGAATATGTGCATTTGTTTTCACTCACATGTTGTGATATGCACACATCAAGGAAAAACTCATACTATATTGGTCTGCTAGATGTTTTGTCTTCCATTTTGGCATTTGGTGCCAATGGGGGAGAAGTTTAGAGGGTTTAAGATAAATATCTTTTATAGTTCTTGTTGTCACTCATGCATATCTACCCTTGTTATATATTCTTATTGCATGAATGAGTATTATATATAGAGAAATCTCCTCCTAGGTTATGTCAACCAATATATGCAATGACATTCAAAGTTCATTCACACATGCATATATTGTGGGGGAGTTTGCTCTATATACTATGGGTGTACTATCATCAAATGCTTATGTAGTGTCTTGATGATAGTACAACCATCCCAAGTATACAATTTATCCTCGGATAAATTGCATGATTGTTTAAAAATTCATTATATAAACCCTCTTGTTGAGATTGTCATCAATTACCAAAATGGGGGAGAATGAAAGTACATGTAGTCCCCATGTGTGGTTTTGGTAATTAATTAATGACAATCCTTATGGACTAATGTTTGCATTGAGATATACATTTGAAGATTAGTCCCATTGGAAAACGATTGAAGAATAATGGAAGAAAACTCCTTTGAAGCAACAAGTACATCGAGATGATCAAAATGGAGTTCATTGGAGTATCTTAAGGGTTGCCATGCTTAGAGCTATGGTTTGAGCCATAATGGATCAAGATCTTAAAAAGGATGATTCGAATGATGAATTCTAGGAGTGGCTCAAAGATATGATCATAATGGACTCATGTGTTGAGACATGATTGAGCAAGCTATTCAAGTGAAGAATTCAATATATCCTTCATGACGTCAAGATTAAACATGGAGTAGAGATATCGGTTGACCAAGTTGAAGCTCGGAGATTGAACTCTAAATGGTCAACACACGAGCGCAAATGATGCACCACATAAGATCTTGTGGTATGATAAGAAATTATCAATTGCACTCTGTGTACTAACCCATACTATGTGTTGTCTATGTTTTCGAGGGTTAGGTGATTCTCATGGGCTCGCATCGAGAGAGAGAGATTTCAAGTGTCTATGAAAGGATAACATCAAGTGTTGGTGATCATGGTTGATAAGGGCAAGTTCAAGATAACCATCCCGAGGGATTACATGCTTGAAGCTTGTGGATGATCACATGATGGGCAAGTGAAGATGAATACAAAGCAAGGCCTCCCATATGTGGGAGCTACTTGAAGACTTCACCAATGTCTTGCCTTCAACTTGAGCCAAGAAGAAACATAAACATCAAGCTCAAGTTAAAGGCTTGAGCCAAAGGTATTAGTTCCTTTGGCATTAGTGTTGTGGAGAGATGACCACCGAAGAAAAATATACACTCAAGAATGGTTCTCGATAGCTATGTAGTATAGCTCTTTTATGTTTCTTGAGTTATAGGGATCCTGCACTATTAAGAGGGGATCGAAGGGGTTAGTGCTAGATTTGCTCAAGTCAAGATCTTCTATTTCTACTTCCTCACATCATATTCCAAAATAGGCATATTTCACTCCTATCCAACACAATTCCACTCATATCCTATATACCAAATAAATTCATAGCCAACTAGGTTCCCCAAAATATATGATCTAACCTTTGCTTACTTTGCATCCCCCATTTTGGTTTATCTTGGGTGGTTCTCTATGTGAGGACCTGGAGCTTTTCCATAGCTTCAAAATGAGCCCAAGATCATCAAAATCGAAGTCCGGATGAGAAAGTTATGGATGTTTTACTTTTGGGGCGCCTGCAGTTTTTGTGTTGGCCGGATATCCGGGACTTTGCCCGGAAATCCGGCCGTAGATGTCCAGAACCATGTTGAAATGCTGGTTGTGTCCTCCGGATGTCCGGCAACTTGGGCTAGATGTCCAGGGCCCCAACTTGGGCCAGATGTCCGGGCTTTGGCCAGATGTCCGGCCCCTGTACTCTGGCCTCTGTTTTTCACATGCGTGTGTGTGCATTTCTCAGCCGCCGGATGTCCGGCCCTTGCCCGGATGTCCGGCCCAACACAGCCACTTACTCACAAATGGCTAGTTTTCTAGGCTTGCTATATATACCCCTCTACTAATCCGGTAGAGGGTTGAGCAACACATTCATATGAACCCTAGAACACAAAAAGGCTCCCTCTCACTTCTCCTACACCAAATCTTAGATCCCGGAGAGATTCGTGAGAGTTCTTGAGAGATTTTCCAATCAAGTGATAGATCCACTCCCTCTCCCTCTCTTGACCAAAGGAATTTGTGATTTGAGCAAGTCTTGAGCATTTCCCCTTGGTTCTTGTTAATCTTGGAGGTTGGAGACTCCTAGGCGGTAGGAGTGCTCCGATGAGGAATCAACTTGTGATTTATCCCCCGGAAAGTTTGTGAAGGTTTGGAGGCCGCCTCAAGGTCTACCACTAGTGGTTGAGAATCGCCTTCGTGGTGATATCTCAAGGAGAATAGGGTGAGCCTTCGTGGCGTTGGTGTGCCTTCGTGGTAACATCCACCTCTCTAACGGTGACTAGCTTCCCTCCAAGGAAGTGAACATCGGGATACATCCTCGTCTCCGTGACTTTGGTTATCCCTAACCCTAACTCCTTACTTGTGGTTTAGTTTGGTCATTTGACCGTGCATTCACTATATCTTGTTGTCCTGATTATATTGTGGTGGTTGATTATATTGTGTTGGCCATTTCCTTGTAGAGATTATTTAGGCCTACACTTCATATTCCGCAATTCATACTTGCTACTATTGATATACATTGTGATTAGTGTGAATTGCTAACTTGTGTTATAAACTTCCATATATTGTGATATTGCTCAAGTAAGTTTGTGTAACTTACTTGAGTTTGCTTGTATCATTCAATTCCATATATTGTGATACAATTTGTGTAAGCTTGTATTGCTTACTTGTGGTTGTGTGTATTATTCATTTCCATACCTCATGATATACACTGAGTAAGTTTGTGTGACTTACTTGCGCTTACTCATATCCTGTTGTTCTCATCTTGTTTATGCTAAGTTGTTGGTGCACTTAGTGAGCCTAGTATATTTAGGATTTGTCCTTGAAAAGTATCCGCTTAGTTTATTTCCGCATTAGGATATAGCCAAATCCGTAAAAGATTTTAAAACGCCTATTCACCCCCACTCTAGGCGACATCGTGGTCCTTTCACCAAGTTCTATAATGAAAAATTCCCACTAGTAATATATAAAAGTGACAAAATAGGAGACTCTCTATTATGAAGAACATGGTGCTATTTGAAGCACAAGTGTGGAAAAAGGATAATAGGATTGTCCCTTCTCTCTTTTTCTCTCATCTTTTTTTATTTTTCCCTTTTATTTTCTTTTGGGCTCTTTGGCCTCTTTTTTCATTTTTTTTATTTTTCATCTAGAGTCTCATCCGACTTGTGAGGGAATCATAGTCTCCACCACCCTTTCCTCACATGGGACAATGCTATAGTAATGACGATCATCACACTTTTATTTACTTACAACTCGATACTAGAACAAAAATATGACTCTATATGAATGCCTCTGACGGTGTACTGGGATGTGCAATGATCTAGCGTGCCATGTATAAAAAATATGAATGGTGACCAAGCCACAAATACTATGCCAACTATATGATCATGCAAAGCAATATGACAATGATGGTATGTGATGAGGACATGAAAGCCATTGAACCCTTAGAGTCGAGGACGACTTCTTTTCAAGAGGGGGAGGATGATGAGGACATGACAACCATTTATACATCCTTGGTCATCAAAGGAGAAATCATAATAATTTGTGTCAAACAAATACATTGCAGGGTGAACGTTGACTGAAGTTAATACTATAACCATGAACACATGGCTGCACTTTCATCTCCTTTGTTGTTGGTTGAACTCAGGTGCAATATCGGAGAAGGCCAAACATATTCCAATCTGTGCAAAATAATGTTTTATGGCAAAGAAACAAAGTTAGGAGTTCATGAAGAAATAAGTTTGTGTTGAGGAAACATTGTTTTGATTCTGACGAAACATTGTTTTGCATGATTTTGGATATCCCAACTTGCGAAAGGTTTCCTGAACTCAGGTTTGCTGCTGAAGGAAACATTGTTCGACTCCAGTGAACAATGTTTGGTCGAGAACTGCCAACCACCTCCAAGGAGAGTTTTCTGAAAGATATGTCATTAAGCCACTAAGCCAGTTAGTCAAACCAAACCTGGTTTTGCTTCACACCTAAGATGGTTCCCAAAGCTAGTTTGATTTCACACCTATCCACATGTGTGTGTGTATGTGTGTGTGTGTGGGGGGGGGTCCCGATTATAAATAGGCTATCTCTTTCCTTCATTGGGGACTTTTGCCATTTCTATCAAAGACCAAAGACATAGACCCCTCTAGAGATTGGAGAGCTCTTGTTATCCTTATTCTCGTGATTCCTTGAGAAATTGCTCCTAATTCGTGCTCCACGACTAGATCGTGTTGTGTGGGTTAGAGTTTGTGGTTTCCCTTGCGGATTGCACCTATCCTATCACACCCTGGATTTTGGCCCTTTAATTTTCTTTTGATTTTCTGAGGATTTTGCTTGAGATTTGTTTTTCCGTGGCTCTGTGGTTTGGAAACTTGGGAAGATCATCTCTTCCTAGTCTCCAGAGTGGCTTGTCATCCTCAAATCCATTCCAAGACCTTGTCATTTCCATCTTAGCCCAATCCCAATATTCTGTTTATTGGGAATATTCCTTTTTCTATTAAAGGAATAACCCTATTTGCGCTGGGTTGTGAAGCAAACCTATATTTCTGTCTCTCTCAAAATTCCCAAATAATTCCCATAAATTGTTTGGATCATATATGCCCCAAATATGTCCAAATTTAGTTGACTAGCCCAAAAATAATTCATCAATATCCATTTTCCTATTCTGCCCTGGATGGCACTTGGTGAAGGAAGTGTCATTTTTATCTTGTTGATTGTCTCCAAACTTTTTGGACACCTTTTCCTATCATATCATTGCCTCATGCCAAAATTCAACTCAATTTGCCTAGTAAATATTCCTCAGCAATTTTTCAAAGTTTCTGTTCAAACAGAGGCTGTGTGAAGGAAGTATTGGCTAGGCATATCCAAATGATTTGAAATTTTGTCACATCCTCCATATGCTCAAATCATATCTCCTACAAATTTGAGAATCATCCATCACTATTCTGGTAAGAATTTTAGGTTATGAAGCAACTATATTTTATATTGCTTCATTAATGCTGAACATTCATTAGAGCATGCTCCTACCTATACAACTTATCTCCACAAAATTTGGGCTCATTTCATCAAGCCATTATGTCTCTAGAATTTTTCTTAGTTTCTGTCCAGGAAGAAGCAATGTGAAGGAAGTACCATTTTGGTGTGTCCAATTGGTATGGAACTTTTAAAGTATGTTCGTATGCCGAGATGATCATCCTCCACAAAATTTTAGCTCAATCCAACACTCAATGTGAGTGCACCATCCAATTCTATTTCCTGCACCAGATTGTTAGTTGTGAAGCAACTATACTAAATCTTGATCCAAATCACCTCAAAGTTAACGGTACTGTAGTCGTTCCTATCCTAAATCTCCTAGACATCAAGTTTGTCTCTTTACTCATCTCATGTCACCACAACAGTCTGTCCAAGTTTGCTGTAGCAAACTTCAGAGGACCCTTCCCATCTAACCACAATTTCTTTCATCGAGCTTTCAACTCAGAGGGAACCTATCTTGGATGGACTACACATTGGACACGTTCAGCTGCACTGAGTCACCTTGCACGCGTCGATGCATGCGGTGATCATGCGGCTAGCATGCTAAACAATGTGCTCTAGCAATGGCCCCTCCCCCTCTTCCATTTCCTCTGCCCCCCTGCTGTCTAACCATGTCCAGTGGCTCCCTCTCGATGTCACCTTCCTCACAAACCCTGTTACCCCTCTCTAGTCACCTACTACGCGGTGTACAGGGCGCATTCGCGTACATACCACGTCTGCCACCTCCTTGGACTGTCGAGCGCGTCGCCTCGAGCCTTCTCGAGCACGCCCGAGTCCTCGTGCTCCTCCGTGAACCCTCTGGACATGCTTGCCCCCCTCGTCGCTGCGGCTATATAGGCCCAATTCTTTTGGGCGATTCTTCCAGAATCTTGAGAATCGACCCTCCACCCAGCTTCTCCCAGAACTCGAACCCATATTTTTTTACAATCTTAACTGTTCACATCCTAACTAGGTAGGATTGTAAAAAAATATGGATACAATATTCTGGAAGAAGCTGGGTGAAGGGTCGATTCTCAAGATTCTGGGAGAATCGCCCAAAAGAACTAGGCCATAAGCCCACCCCGAGGTTCCCAGACCTCACTAGCGGCCCTCTCCTTCTCCCAACAGCCTCCCTGACCCCTTAATCCATCGCCGAAGCCACTACGCCTTGCCCATGGCTGCCGTGTCCGCCGCGGGCCTCGGCTCAAATTCGAGGTCCATGACCCCCTCCGCTCCACCTAGCCTCTTATGAGACCACCATCACCACCAGAGAACCACCATGTAGCCCTAGACCCTCGCCCTGCCTCCGTGCCAAGCTACTTGAGCTCACTGTGGCCGCCATGTGCCCTGCCATCGCGCTGCTTGACTCCGGTATCCCCGACGGCTAAGACCGCTTGCGGGAGTGGTGTCGAGCGGTGAGTCCGCCTGGACCGGCGCCCCAACTTCTCGTGCAGCGGAGTAGTAGGAATCGCGGCGGCCGAAGCCCTCTGTCTCTCCCTGTCGTGTGGAAGGACAAGAAGCTAGGAGGAGAGAGTGAGATTCGATGGGCCTCACTGGCAATGTCTCAGTGCTAACCTGGATGGGCCCGTTTTACTGACTTAAGTGGAGACACATTCCAGTACATACGTTTTCATCTACCGAAGGCGTGTTCTTCTTGTGCTTCGGCTCAAAGTGCGTTTCCATTATACTGAAAGCATATTCTTGCGAAGTGCGCTTTTTGTTTTGCAGCCAGGGTCTTGTTTGTGAATAATTATTCTATAGATTAGTCCATGGCATTCAACTGACGATATCTTCGCGACCGTAGCTCCGAATCAGGTGATTCCAAAGCCCACGTCTTCGTCTCATCGAGCCCGTTCTGTTAGTGCCATTTTCACTATGTTGCCACATACTGAAAATAACTCTTTTGCCCTCTCCCTTATCTAGCCCCCTCCGAGAGAGAAGCTTTTCTGGCAAGTCTTTCCGCGGCTTCACCGCACTTCTTCCCGGTGTATTCTTCATCCCCTGGCAAGCCACGACAGCCACTTGCATGATGGTCTTGCAATAGTCTTGGTTTTCCACTTGAATATTGAAATAAGTTGGGCATGTTAATATATTGTGAATACTTTATATATGCTTGTGAATCCATGCTTATCTTTATGCCATGATCTTTTGCATTTGGTTGGTTAAATGATTACTTGCTAATATTATTACCATGCTCTATTCTGGTATTTATTTTCGATACTAGTGGTCATGTGATTTTCATATGTAGTATAATACTTGTGATATTCATGCTCATTGATATTGCCATGCTCATTTGCATCAGTGGAATAAATATTGTTGCTAGGATTCATATGTTAATGGTTATGCTTCTTCATGCTAATGTTGATGTCATGCTCTTATGCATTGTTATTTCATCCTGTTATTATGACTCAGCTCATTACATTCAAGTTAAATCAGACTTTAATCGAATTTGAACATCTATTGGCTGAGTCATAGTGCCATCGAATCAAGCTGATCAGTGCAACCACATTTGCCTTTATGGAGAGGCCCTAATTTGGTCTATTGTCATGCCTCTCGCCAGTGCCTCCAACTAGGGAAGGTTAGGTACACGCGCTACTCTGGCCCGGTAGGCGGCAATAACCTTGTGAGCCTGAGTTTGGTTATGTGAACATGTCCATGTTTGGAACCGTTTTTTGTTTTGCCACGACGGCGGCCGTTGGATGTCCAAAGTGGCATCCGGGCCACCCATGACTTAGCGCAAAGGGGAGTTTGTCGGAGTGACCAGGGGAGTGTCATGCAATAGATCGGTTTTGTCGGAACACCGTTGGTCCACCTGAATGGGAGCATGAGGCCTTCGGTTCTATAGTATGGGTACAGTGTACTAACCTCTGCAGAGTGCGATAGACGCGCCCATGGATATGGGCCTAGTTCGTAGTAGGTCACACTATGGGTCAATAGTAATAATAACCTGACTAATGAACAACCCTAGTTCGATAAGGAGAGAAGTCGGTTGATCTTTATGTGATCGTGAGAGGATCACAGTGGTATCGTGGATACCAAGGCTGGTGCATATTTTTGGTGTCATGTGATGATCCCGGGTAAAGATCAAGCTCCTTGTGGTTTTGTGGTCACTACGGTATTGTTAATACCAACCTTGGTTGAACCTGAGATGATAGTGTGATGTCCGAGATGGTAAGTTGATGCATGTGGTGGTTACGCAGTAACCTCCACGAAGAGTAAGTTGAATCATGATAGTTTAAACATGTTGCATGCTAGTATCATCTTGCTCATACTTATGCCATGCTCATATCATCATGCTAGTATCATCTTGTTTGTCTTGATTGCTTTTGGTTGTTGTGAGCTTGTGAGTACATTCAAAGTACTCACCTGGCGTTCATGCCAGTTTGTAGGTCATGCTGTGTTTGCTTGATTGGCGAGGATCCCGAGTTTGCGAGCTAGGATAAGCGTTCCAGCCAGAGTCCCTGCGGAGTGGAGTCCACCACAGTCGTCATGTTCCGCTGCTAGAAGTTATTCCACTGTTTCGAGTCATTCTGCTGCTAGCATAGAGCTACATTCACATGTATAGTGTCATCGTGCTGAGATATTCGGTTGTAATACTCAACCCCTTGTACCCCAAGTATTTGTAATAAAGAGCTAATTTCTTCTATGCCAAGTAGTGTCGTATTCCAGAAGACTTGATCTCTGGGCTGGAATACAGGGTGTTCCGATTCCTCTAAGCCGGGGTGCCACATATCCCGTGCTCCATGACTTGAGCGTGGTTGTGTGGGGGCATTATTGCAGGTTGTGGACCGATGAATGTTCGGATTGCAAGCTTCGGTGAGCATCTTCCTCGTCGGGTCATAATCTCTTATTTTCAATTTCTCGGCTACTTGCAGCTAGTTATCCCCATCCATTCTCGATCCTACACCATGAAGATCGGACCTCCCCTTGAACACCCTCTTCTCCGAAGACGGTGTCGCATCATCTGGTATTCAGAGCAAGGTTTACATGGTAGGATCTATATCCTTGTAGCTAGATCTATCCTTTTTAATTTGGGTTTCCCTGTCCTAGAATCCAAAGCCAAAAAGGCACAAAAAATCCAAGCCTTTGTTTGCTGAGATCTAGTTGTTTGCTTTCCTCTTTGTGTTTGCACCAAGTTCTATCCAAAGTTGTTGTTGTTTTCTTCGAGTCTTGTTGTTGGATCTTTTGTGCTGCAGAAAAAAGCAAAAAAAAAATAGAGCAAAAAAAGTGAGAGAAAAAAGAAGAGAAAGTGTTGAGCAAGTGTGCAATCATATTTAGTTTGGTGATAAATTTCAGAAGTTGTAGTGGCAAGTGTTGCAGCTCAAACGTGGTGCAATGATCTACAAATCTTTCCTTTTCATTTGGTTTGCATCGATTGGATCTCAGCACTAGCCCTCCTCATTTTACCTCACTCAAATCCACCTAGAAATTGTCAGCTTCCTTTGTAGGATCTAAAGTATGTCTAGGGGGGGGGTGATTAGACTACTTGACCAAATAAAAATCTAGCCTTTTCTCAATTTTAAGTCTTAGCAGATTTTAGCAACTTATCACAAGTCAAGCAACCTACACATGCAATTCTAAGAGTATAGCAGCGGAATGTAAATCATTGCATATGAAGGTAAAGGGGAGGAGTTTGGAGGGAGCAAATGCAATTTAGACATGGAGATTTTTGGTGTGGTTCCGATAGATGGTGCTATCGTACATCCACGTTGATGGAGACTTCAACCCACGAAGGGTAACGGTTCCGCGAGTCCATGGAGGGCTCCACCCATGAAGGGTCCATGAAGAAGCAACCTTGTCTATCCCACCATGGCCATCGCCCATGAAGGACTTGCCTCACTTGGGTAGATCTTCATGAAGTAGGCGATCTCCTTGCCCTTACAAACTCCTTGGTTCAACTCCACAATCTTGATGGAGGCTCCCAAGTGACACCTAACCAATCTAGGAGACACCACTCTCCAAAAGGTAATAGATGGTTTGTTGATGATGAGCTCCTTTCTCTTGTGCTTCAAACGATAGTCTCCCCAACACTCAACTCTCTCTCACAGATTTGGATTTGGTGGAAAGATGATTTGAGTGGAAAGCAACTTGGGGAAGGCTAGAGAGCAAGATTCTTGTGGTTGGATTCGAATATCTTGGTATCAACACATGAGTAGGTGGTTCTCTCGCATAAAATGAATGCCGAAAGTGTAGGCACGTTCTGATGGCTCTCATCACGAAAGGAGGGTGGAGGGGTATATATAGCCTCCACACAAAATCTAACCGTTACACACAATTTACCAAACTCGGTGGGACCGAATAGTGAAACTCGGTCAGACGGATTCTGTTCAAAATGTGAACATAGGTTTTTCGGTGGGACCGACATGATCAACTCTGTTGGACCGATGTGCTAGGTTAGGGCATAACTTGATCTCGGTGAGACCGATCACATGAAGTCGGTGAAACCGATTTCAGTAACAGGCAAACAGAGAGTTGGTTAGGCAAACTCGGTGGGACCGATCGTTCATTTCGGTGGGACCGAAACATTACGAAAAGGAAATAGAGAGTTTGCATTGCAAACTCGGTAGGACCGATCGCTCATTTCAGTTAGACCAAAATATTACGAAGGGAAACAGAGAGTTTGCAATCCCATCTCGGTGAGACCGAACTGATTAGGGTTTCTAGCTATGGCTATGTCAAGTGAACCCGGTGGCGCCAGGTAGATCAAATTGGTGGGGCCGAGTTTGAGTTTAGGTTTAGGACATATGTGAAAATGAGAAAGTGGTTGAGGATTTTGGAGCATACCAGTAAGCATTTTGAGCAAGTAAGCCATTAAGCAACACCTCATCCCCTTTTAATAGTATTGGCTTTTCCTATGGACTCAATGTGATCTTGGATCACTAAAAATGAAAAAGTAGAGTCTTGTGCTTTTGCCAATATGTGCCCTTAGCATTTTGAGGGGTCCACATCTCTAGTCCATGGCATGCCAATCATTGAACTTTCTGAAATGATCATCTTGAAAGAGTATTAGTTCAATGAGCTATATGTTGTTAAGAATTACCAAAACCACCCAGGGATTAGTTGCACTTTCGGTCTCCCCCTTTTTGGTAATTGATGACAACATATAGATCAAAGTTTAGACAAATGATAATAAGAATGAAATACATCGTCGCTTTGAGAAGTATGTGATAAACAAGAGCTCCCCCTAAATTTGTGCACTATTTAAAATTTGCTTTGGAATGCAAATGCACAATCGATTAGGAACATGGGTTACTCTTCCATCTCACATACATCTTGGTGGAGCTCTCAAAATAATAGTAAATAGAGTATACACTCATCACCAAGACAAAGTGAATGATCATACATGAGGGATAGAGAATATCATCATTCAAGCACAAACATTAAAGTATGATATGATCATACACATGACCATACAAGCATTTCACACACACAACTATAAAGTATCATCCAAGCAAGGAAGCAAACAAGTAGCAAATGAGTAGCAAAAGGGCAAAAAGAAGAAAAGCTCTCTCTCTCTCTCTCTCTCGAATCCTATGATCTACACACTTTCTCCCCTTTGGCAACAAGCTACCAAAAAGCTTGAAAATGCATAGTGCTATGCGGCTCTCTAAGCTTGATCTTCGGGAGGAGGCATGGACAGGAGTCCTACAACAAATGCATCTAAAGAGGTTGTAGGAGCTGGTGGAGTTGCAACTGGAGGGGCAACTGAGGCTGTGGCTGTAGGGGCTGAAGTTGTAGCTCTAGTATCTGCCACTGGCACTGCTGCAGACCTCTGCCTTCTGGGCACCCTTTGATATGCATCTGTGGTGGTCTTGTCACTCTTGTCCTCAAGCTCTTCTTGGATCGTCTCCACAGAAGTCTGAATCTCAGTCACTTTGATCCAAGTCATGAAGTTTGGTCTCAAAGATTCTCTCAAGACTCTCTTGATTCTGAGTCAGGGTGGCCAATCCTTTCTCAATCCTCAAAGTGGATTGAATAAGATAGCCAAGTTGGTCTTGCTTTGACTTGAGAAAAACTTGTGAAGCTTCTTTTGCACTCGGCATCTTGGCTGCCTTCTCTGCTTTTGCCTCCTCTCTCTTCTCCCGAGCCTCTAATGAAGTAGGATCTGTAGCATCCATGATAACTATGTTGTCCTCAAAATCTGGCCTCAGGGGAAGGTGCTCTTTGTCCAGTAGATATAAGCCTTTGCCCATCTTGGAGTTTATGAGCATCTGGATGTGTCGAGCATACCCACATGACCTCTTTTGATCAGCAGTTGTCCTCTTGATTGTCTCTACAATCAGTGTCATCACCTTGAACTTTTCTGGCACATCAAACATATGCAAAAAATTGATGGAATGCCCTCCTATCATCCCGTGATCTCTAGACTTGGGCAAAAATGTGTGCCTCAGGATAGTATTGATTGTGGGCAGACCAGACAGTAGATAATAGACAGATCCGAACTAATGTTGTTCCAAAGATGCATCTGGAATCTCTTTGTACATATGTGCCATGGAGTTGTGTCTCTTACTTGGCTTGGCATACACATCAGTTTCATCTTCATGCTATTCAGGGGCATTGGTTAGCTTGGCACACTCAGCAATGGTAGACTGATACCTTGTACCTTCAGACATCCAAACAATTCTACCATCTGGGTAGAAGTGAGTCATTGAATAGAATTGCATGATAAGCTCATCATTCCACTTGGTCAATTTCTGACCCACGAGCCTTCTTGTTCAAACCAGGCTTTGCTGAGGATGTTGTGCCGAATTCCTTCTTGACAACTTTCTTCTTTGAGCTGACTTCTTCCTCAGCAGCAACATAGTCTTCATCCTCTAAATCACAGTTTCTCTTTCTCCTTGTCCTTGTTGCTTCCTTGGGCAAGTTGCTTGGGGTGCTTATGCTTCCCTCATCATAGCTGCCAGAGGGACTAGTGCCCTCACTCAGGTTAACTTGCTCCTCAGACTTATTCTGGCTATCACTCTGATCAGACATTGTTGACACCGCAAACTGAAAGCTGACCGTATGAATAGATGAAGTTGAGATAGAGTGGATGAGCATCACAAAGTACAGAGATTTTGCAAAGCAAATGAGTCAAAAACTTAGTTTTAGTTTTCTATAGAAAGCATTTTGGAGCTACCAATTTGTTAAACTCGATGAAACTGATGCAATATTAGAGTCTGAACAAGTGAGATGGGTTAGACCGAGACAAAGTTCGGTGACTCCGAGATTGCTAGGGTTTCACTGAGAGTTGAACTCAGTCACACCGATTTGCAAATTTCGGTCAGACCGAAAGTTACAAGTGCTATGGCCTAAGCCAAATCGGTGAGACCGATTTCCACAACTCGGTCGGTCCGAGATGAGTTCGGCGGAAACCTAACCCTAAATTTTCGAATATAATCTAATTTAAAGGAACTTTTTATTGGATAGATTAATCTCATACGTGGTAAGAATCATGGCATTGACTTTGTGCTAAGAATCGGAGGTAAAGATTGCACAAAGGTTTGAACGGCGGTGAGCTCGCTACGGCGGCAACGGCGGTGAAGATTCCTATTAACAGCGGAGGAGACCAGCAGCAGGAGGTCGCTGGCGATGAGAAGATGATCCGGAGACCCGAGTCGGCAGAGCAGGATACGCGCGGGCGAAAGGTTTCAGAGGAATTTCCAAAATTTGACCCGTGGGTATTTATATCCTGACCCTGTCGGTGTGACCGAGTGGAATGACTCGGTGGCACTGAGATGCAGAATCGCAAGCGGTTACTACAACTCGGTGTGACCGAACTGTTCAAATCGGTTGCACCAAGATTGAAAACCTAGATCAACTCAATGAACTCGATTTGACCGAAAGGGATGAATCGGTTAGACTAAAAAACACAGAGAGGTTTTGGAAGTTTAAGTCTATGACGAATCGGTCACTCCGAGTGCTCCTCACCCAGACGGTTCGAATCTGACTTGATCAAACTTTGTGATGTAGGATGAATAGAGTTTGAGACAAGAAAAGTATAGATAGCTAGAGGAAGTTCTTAGGCATTCTTGTCCATCCATTTGGCAACAGAAAAAGAGCCAAACAATCAAAGCAACAAATGGATGTATTCGAATGGAAAAAATATGCAATCAACATGCTCACTCAATAAGATGGCAAATGAAATATGTGGCAAAGCATGCACAAACACTCTAGCATCTATCAAGCAATTGGCGATGACTAGGTCATCTATATATGAGTATATTGACTGAGGAGTCAAATGAGAACATTTGATCGTAGGTCATACTCATCGTTTAAGCACGAGTGGGGTTACCACTTTTACATAAAGCATTGTTGTGTTCACACCATTAGAGTTGCTTTAGCTCAATTCTTAGAGTAAAGCTCCCCCTAGATGTGATATACCTCCTAAGAAGGATGAACTAACCTTGGGTTTTGTCGATGATGACTTCATGTAGATGTTGAAGATGTGGATGCTCAATGTTGATGTAGATCATTAGGAGCAATCCATTAGAGTGATTTGCACTTTCAATACCTACATGGGTTAGTCCCACAAGGAACAAACAAGGATATCCATAGACATAGAGTGAAGTACACACAAGATGATGTCCATGAGAGCAATAGATTACCCTGTCCCTTGTCTTACCAACAAGAGGGTTTTTGACTCCTTGAAATAGTGCAAGATGTGGAAGTTGTTTGCACTTATTCTCGCCAAAATGATATGAGTGAAGTATGTTGGCGGAGTCACCCTAAAGAATTCTCTAGTTCTTCTTCTCTGGGGTCCACATTGACTTGATGGAAATCCTTGGAGTTGTAGTCGTACTTGATGAAGTAGAACTTGATGTAGTCTTGGGAACCCACTTGACCAAGGCCTTAGGAGCTTCTTCAAATGCATCAATCTCCTCTTGAAGCTTGTCCTTGCCTTTTTGCTTGTGGTCTTGTGGTGGAAGATCATCTTGAGCTTGTGTCCCCTTGAAAGAAGTAGGATCATACTTCTCTTGTTGAGGAACAAACTTCGTCTTGGGGTATTGATCGTCTTCCCACTCAACTCCATTGGCGTTGAACTTTCGTTCAAAACCAACACCTTGATTCTTTCGGTTCCTTCCTTGCTTGCGTACAATTTCCTCAAATTGCTTACTTCTGGCAAGGCTCTTGTAAACACCTTTGTCTATAATTCCCTTCAATAAGCTATTTTCTTGCTCAAGTGTAACTTGGCTAACACTACTACAGGATGCTGCTAACGCGACACTACGATTAGAGACCCTTTGAGAAACTATGTGCGATGCAATAATCACAAATGGTTCTATATGAAAACCATCAGAAATGATGCAAAACATTGCGATGAATGATACATCAAACACGGTTCCGATTATAGTTGTGTGTGCGATGAGGGGCATACGGTTGATCTGTATGAACTATTTGCAATAAGACAGAACAATAGAAATGGGAAGCGAGATCAAGGTGTGTGTGATATACGGCATACAGTTCACTCCGATGAACCGTTTGCGATGAGTGAGGTGAACACAAAGTCTTCGGCGTAACAAGATGTGTGTGCGACAAATAGGTCGGTAATCAGAATTGTGTGTGATCATTATAGACAACCCATACGGTCTTTTTTTGTGAATTGTGTGCTCGTCAGGGCACATAGCTCATCAAACCAACCTTTTGGCGATAATGTAGAAGATCTCTGTCGAATACATATTACTAATCGTCTGTGATGAGATTGATAGGATAAATAGAGATATATACAGTCTGCTTAATTTACTCCTTCTTCTTCTTGTTGTTCTTGTTGGATGGCCCCGCGACATCGTCTTGGCGAGGACGCTTCTTGCCGTTGACCATTGGCTTTTCATCACCGAACCCGTCCTCATCGTCGTTGCTGTCATCATCGCCCTCCTCCTTGTTCAACCATTACTCCTCCTCCTCATCGTCGTCCTCTTCTTCGTCCTCCGACGGCTCCTCGTCCGTCTAGTTGTCGTCTGACGACTCCGGAAGCGGCGTCCCTTCCATGAACTAGATATAATCGACGTCTGGGCTCGACGACGGACTAATGGAAGACGAGCGGGATGATTCCGATGTTGACCTATCATCGGGCGTCAGACTGCTGGCCGAACTGTCGTCCTCGCTATCGCTCGACATGGCTGTAGAGTGTGTGCCAGTGTGTAGCGTGGCCTGTCGGGGACGATGAAGATGGTGGACACTTCAGCGGGGAATGTAGAGAAGAGGAACTGCCAATTAAAGCGGGGATTGAAGCTGGGGTTGACGTATTATCTAACCGCTGATATAATCAACCGCAATTATTTGTACCCAATCGCTCCAAATTGCCGGGGTTGCGCAGGACTCCTATTGGCTATTTGGTTGGTTTCCTTTTTCAGGACAAAAACAAGGAACGAGTTTTGGGATTATGCACCAATACCGGTACGAACGGAGTAGGACAGTTGGCAAGCAATACATTGAGCTCTTCTTATCGATAAAGCCAGTAATAATCAAACTAGAAAGGAAAGGAGAAAAGATAAATAACATATCTGCACGAATCTTCGCATAACATCAATGACATAGGACCTAGATGTGCATTACTTAGAGCACATCTAGATGTGCTTTAGCAATACTGTCAAACAAAACCCCAAATCATCATTGCAAACAGCGCATAGAACATGGCTAATGCGACAACCACAACTACACATGCTAGTTCCTTCTTGTCTCTTGCTTTCATCTGTTGCCTGTGATTGATTCTTTCTTGCTTCATCGTACTGATTGTACATTCCAGATCAGCCAGTTTCTTCTTCAGCTTTACGTTATCTTCTGTGAGCTTGGTGATAACACTCCAAGCCCTGCCATGCCATTCTTCATCCAGCCAGTTAACAAAGGCACAAGCCTCATATCCCTGCCAATGTTAAATAGTATTCTGGACGAGCGGTGGCATTAACTGAAGTAAAATGATGAACTTAATTAGGACTAACCTCTAAGGGGCAACTGAGAAACCACCTACCAATGTCGAATCCCTCCATGCATACACGTCGAGCGGGATTGCCCGTGTGCACACAACTCAGCTTTTGGTACTTCTCAGTGGCGCAAAACTCGATGTAGAACTCATGTTGCGGGAGTCTGGAGTCAAGCTCTGGATACGGCGGCAGATCGCTTTCCTGGCGGTGGGGGGGGGGGGCGGTTATTCAGGACGGATTCAGCAAGGATCTATACTTTGGACATGCTAAAAAGATCGGGATAGATTGGAACCTGACAGGACGATTCAGATCCGTAGTACACCTGCCTTCTGATGACCTTAGGCAAGTGCTCGGTGGCGACCGCCGTCGTGGCAGCGATACGAGCAGAAGCAGCCGCACCGAAACCATCAGCACCACTCGTCCGCATTCCCCCAATGTCAGCGCCACACGAGGGAATTTGGAGGCTATGTAGGGATTTGGGGGAAATGGGGAAACTATGGGGATAAGATAACGGTCAGGAACTACTAATGGCACTATATATATGTTGTATACGACACACTGTTTGTACATGTCATTTGTGTTAGATATTACAATGTACACACGATTTCCGCACCAAACCGTGTGAGAAGACAATGTAGGTTAGACACGATTGCCGTTACATAACCGTATGTGCTATACTACCCTGTCCATATAATTGAGTTACGGTGAGATACTGTGTAAACAGCCGCTCCGCGGATATCCGTAAAAAAATAGTCGCTCTGCATATAGAGATGGTGGCGGCGGCCTAGGGAGCAGCTACCAGAGAAGAGGTCAATCCTCTGTCGATGGGTGGTGGCGGCGTCATAGGAGGTCAATCCTCGGTCTGCGGCGGGAGATAGGAGGAGCTCAACCATTGAGGTTGGCGGCAGCGTGATTCGAGCACATCCATCGCGGTCGATGGCGGGATATTGGAGGTCGAACTTCAGGCGGAAGCCCCACTAAGCTTTGCTCCTCAACCCTGCTGTCTCGCCGTGCCGCCGCATCGCGCTTGTCTGTCTGCTGGGTGGAGCTCGCCGCACGGCTAATTAATTAAGGTATTCTTTTCATGAGTGGCTTAATTAAGGTATTCAATTCCTAAGTATAGTGTTGCGCTAGTACTCTGCGTGTAAATTGACTGGCCATTAATTTCTGTCATTGCACGTCTGGATAACAACATGGAGCACCCTCAGTAATTATTAAAATAGAACCTTGTGATTTATGCATGCATCTCTGGGCAGCAGTTAATCCGTGTATTAATGTTGTTGTCTTGTTTTTAGTTACCATTCATCTGCTGCAGATGGAACGATCTCGATGGATGAAGAATCAGAAAACCGCAGATTTTGTCAGTGGCGTAACAGAGTTCATGAATTTGGCTGAAAGTACAAAGAGGAGTATTGATGATGCGGATTACATCCTGTGTCCATGTACTGATTGTGCCAATACAGAGTCACATGAAGTTGCAGATGTCCAGATGCACTTAGTCTCTAGGGGATTCATGGATGGATATACATGTTGGACCAGACACAGTGAAGAGGAGGTCATGGATGAAGATACCCAGGGCACCGAGATGCCAAACCCTGATCAGTGTCACATGGATGTTGAATCTAACATTAGGGCAGAGGCGTCAAGCTACCAATGGAACACCGGAAAGCCAAAACTCCCACTGGAAACCAAGACGTCCACGCAGATGACAACGATCTTGATATGCCAGATTTTCCTGCTATGATTGCAGATTTCAAGGGCCCAAAAAAGGATATGATTGGGCACAAGGATCTGCCAACCATTGATGCAGACTCCAAGAAAGAATTGTATCCAGGTTGCAAAAAGAAATATTCCAGGTTGAGTGCCGCCCTGGTGCTTCTTAGATTTAAAGCAACAAATGGTCTATCAAACAGGGCTTCACAGCGATCTTAGGTATTTTCAAAGATATACTTCCGGAAGATAATGTGCTCCCCGAAAGCATGAATGAAGCGAAGAAAATTATTTGCCCATTGGAACTTGAAGTACAGAAGATACACGCTTTTGTGAATGATTGTATATTGTACCGTGGTGAGTACAAAGATTTTTTGTGCATGTCCCACATGCAAGCATGCACGATACAAGCGTAGGAGAGCAAAGGACAAGTACAAATTGGACGATGAGATCAAGACAGGAATCCCGTTCAAGGTTGTTTGGTACTTGCCTTTAATTCCAAGGTTGAGGCATTTGTTTGCAAAGCCTAGAGAGGCAAAGAGGTTGTGGTGGCATCATGATGAGCGAATTGAGGATAGGTTTATGAGGCACCCAAAAGATGGGGCTCAATGGGAATTAATCGACAACAAGTTTGAAAAATTTGCCAAGGATCCTAGAAGTATAAGGCTCGGGGAGTGTACTGACGGGATGAATCCTTTTGGCGGTATGAGCACCAATCACAACACATGGCAGGTGCTTCTGTGCATATATAACCTAGCTCCTTGGTTGTGTATGAATAAAAATAAATTATGATGTCAATGATTATCCAAGGCCCGAAGCAACCTGGAAATGACATCGACATTTATTTTCAGCTACTGGTAGAAGAACCGCTGACTGATACGTCTCCAACGTATCTATAATTTATGAAGCATTCATTCTATTTTATTATCTGTTTTGAATGTTTATGGTCTTTATTATACACTTTTATATTATTTTTGGGACTAACCTATTAACCGGAGGCCCAACACATATTGCTGTTTTCTTGCCTATTTTAGTGTTTTGAAGAAAAGGAATATCAAATGGAGTCCAAACGGAATGAAACCTTCGGGAAAGTTATTTTTGGAACAGAAGCACTCTAGGGAACTTGGAGTGCAAGCCAGGGAAGCTTCAAGGAGGCCACGAGATAGGGGGTCGCACCCACCCCCCTGGGCGCGCCCTCCACCCTCGTGGGCCCCTCATGGCTCCCCCGACCGACTTCTTTCGCCTATATATTCCCATATACCCTAAAAACATCGAAGACGACAATAGATCGGGAGTTCCGCCGCCGCAAGCCTCCGTAGACACCAAAAACCAATCGGGACCCTGTTCCGGCACCCTGCCAGAGGGGGGATCCCTCACCGGTGGCCATCTTCATTACCCCAGCGCTCTCCATGACGAGGAGGGAGTAGTTCACCCTCGGGGCTGAGGGTATGTACCAGTAGCTATGTGTTTGATCTCTCTTTCTCGTGTTCTCTCTATGGCACGATCTTGATGTATCGCAAGCTTTGCTATTAAGGTTGGATCTTATGATGTTTCTCCCCCTCTACTGTCTTGTGATGGATTGAGTTTTCCCTTTGAAGTTGTCTTGTCGGACTGAGTCTTTAAGGATTTGAGAACACTTGATGTATGTCTTGCCGTGCTTATCTGTTGTGACAATGGGATATCATGTGATCCAGTTGATGTATGTTTTGGTGATCAACTTGCGGGTTCCGCCCATGAACCTATGCATCGGGGTTGGCACACGTTTTTGTCTTGACTCTCCAGTAGAAACTTTGGGGCACTCTTTGAAGTACTTTGTGTTGGTTGAATAGATGAATCTGAGATTGTGTGATGCATATCGTATAATCATGCCCACGGATACTTGAGGTGACAATGGAGTATCTAGGTGACATTAGGGTTTTGGTTGATTTGTGTATTAAGGTGTTATTCTAGTACGAACTCTATGATAGATTGAATGGAAAGAATAGCTTCGTGTTATTTTACTACAGACTCTTGAATAGATCGAGCAGAAAGAATAACTTTGAGGTGGTTTCGTACCCTACCATAATCTCTTCGTTTGTTCTCCGCTATTAGTGACTTGGAGTGACTCTTTGTTGCATGTTGAGGGATAGTTATATGATCCAAATATGTTATTATTGTTGAGAGAACTTGCACTAGTGAAAATATGAACCCTATGCCTTGTTTCCTGCCATTGCAATACCGTTTACACTCACTTTTATCATTAGTTACCTTTCTGTTTTTATAATTTCAGGTTACAAAAACCTATATCTACCATCCATGTTGCACTTGTATCACCATCTCTTCGCCGAACTAGTGCACCTATACAATTTACCATTGTATTGGGTGTGTTGGGGACACAAGAGACTCTTTGTTATTTGGTTGCAGGGTTGCTTGAGAGAGACCATTTTCATCCTACGCCTCCCATGGATTGATAAACCTTAGGTCATACACTTGAGGGAAATTTGCTACTATCCTACAAACCTCTGCACTTGGAGGCCCAACAACGTCGATAGGAAGAAGGTTGTGTAGTAGACATCAAGCTCTTTTCTGGCGCCGTTGCCGGGGAGGTGAGTGCTTGAAGGTATATCTTTAGATCTTGCAATCAAATCTTTTTGTTTCTTGTTTTATCACTAGTTTAGTCTATAAAAGAAAACTATAAAAAATGGAATTGAGTTTGCCTCATACGTTTCATCTTTTTAATATCTTTCGTGAAAATGATAGTAAGGAAAATTGTGCTCAATTGCTAGAAGAAGAATGCATTAA
The DNA here is from genome assembly GCF_018294505.1 of Triticum aestivum. NCBI lineage: Eukaryota > Viridiplantae > Streptophyta > Magnoliopsida > Poales > Poaceae > Triticum > Triticum aestivum. The sequence goes on from NC_057795.1 coordinate 483,726,635, forward strand.
AATGTTTGGTACTAGATCTTTGTATGATGAGCATGATTGCAATGTTGTTAGTATGAATTCCTTGAATATCCATGATGCTAATGATATGCAAAGCCACAAGCCTGGGGATGCTATGTTTGATGAAGATGATATGTTTAGTCCCACAAGTTTTGATGAGAAAATTTATTATGATGAAAGCATGCCTCCTATTTATGATGATTATATTTATAGAGTGTATTTGGAGAGGTCATGACTTTATTTAGTGATGAATCCACTATTTCAGAAGAGGTTCCAATTGATTATGAGAACAAAGTCGCTATCTATGATGATTATTGTGATGACTTGTATGCTATTAGTAATAATGATAACCATGAAATTTGTCATCATGATTTTAGTTTTCAATTGGATTATGCCTCAAATGATAATTATTTTGTTGAGTTTGCTCCCACTACTATTCATGAGAAGAAATTTGCTTATGTGGAGAGTAGTAAATTTTCTATGCTTGTAGATCATGAAAAGAATGCTTTAGGTGCTGGTTATATTGTTGAATTCATTCATGATGCTACTGAAATTTATTATGAGGGAGGAACATATGCTTGTAAGAATTGCAATAATGTCAAGTTTCCTCTCTATGTGCTTAAAGTTTTAAAGTTATGCTTGTTTTGCCTTCCTATGCTAGTTGATTATTGTTCCCATAAGTTGTTTGCTCACAAAATCCTTATGCATAGGAAGTGGGTTATACTTAAATGTGCTAGTCATATGCTTCATGATGCTCCCATTATGTTTCAGTTCTTATCTTTTATGTGAGCATCATTGTCATCATCATGCCTAGCTAAAAAGGCATTAAAGAAAAGCGCTTGTTGGGAGACAACCCAATATTTACCCTTACTATTTTTGTGTGTTCACATGATTATGCTACTGTAGTAATCATGTTTTATAGCTTTTGTTTCAATAAAGTGCCAAGTAAGACCTTTAGGATAGCTTACGGTGATAGTTGTGTTGATCCTGCTGAGAATCAGAAACTTTTGCACCCAGTAAATTAGTTTTGATAATTCACAGAAACGTGATTAGGATCTGATTCTTTTTGATATGGATTGGTATATAAATTTCTTAGGACTTCCTAATTTGGTAGGATTGTGGGAGTTCCAGAAGTATACGTTTTATACAGATTACTACAGACTGTTCTGTTTTTGACAGATTCTGTTTTCTATGTGTTGTTTGCTTTTTTTGATGAATCTATGAGTAGTATCGGAGGGTATGAACCATAGAGAAGTTGGAATACGGTAGATATTATACCAATATGAATTTATAATGAGTTCATTACAGTACCTAAGTGGTGGTTTTATTTTCTTATACTAATGGAGCTTACGAGTTTTCTGTTGAGTTTTGTGTTGTGAAGTTTTAAAGTTTTGGGTAAAGATTCGATGGACTATGGAATAAAGAGTGGCAAGATCCTAAGCTTGGGGATTCACAAGGCACCCCAAGGTAATATTCAAGGACAACCAAGAGCCTAAGCTTGGGGATGCTCCAGATGGCATCCCCTCTTTCGTCTTCGTTCATCGGTAATTTTACTTGGAGCTATATTTTTATTCACCACATGATATGTGTTTTGCTTGGGAGCATCATTTTCTATTGTTAGTATTTGTTTTATGTTATTTAGAATAATTTTTTTCATCTTTATTTTCAATAAAAATGTCAGGGATAGCCTTTACCATGCTTATTTTGCTAGTATACATGTTGCTGTTTGGAAACAAAAAGTTTACCGCTGTTGCGAAAATTCCCTAGAAAAGTCAGAGAATGGTATAATGTTGAAACTTTTTGCATATTAAGCTCTGATAAATCTTCTACAGTGAGGTATTTTTCTCATAATTTTTGGAGTTAGGGAAATATGATGAATCATGCATTCTTTACAGACTATACTGTTTTGGCAGATTGCTGTTATGGTTGCATTGTTTGCATATGTTTGCTTGTTTAATAACTCTATTTGAGGATAGGAGTATTAAATATGCAGAGACGTTTAGTATGCAATGTTGAATAATAATTTTACTGATTTGTTACAGTAGAAAATGATAAGGTTTTGCATTGGTTTATACTAACCTATCTCACAAGTTCTTGTTGAGTTTGGTGTGGATGAAGCTTTTGATAAAAAGAGAAACCATGATATGGGAGGAATTAAGGAGACACAAAATTTCAAGCTTGGGGATGCCCAAGGCACCCCAAGATAATATTTCAAGAAGTCTCATGCATCTAAGCTTGGGGATGCCCCGGTAGGCATCCCACCTTTCTTCTTCAACAATTATCAGTTAGTATCGGTTGAACCTAAGTTTTTGCGTCTTCACATGAGTTGTGCTATCCTTACAATGCCATTTTATTTTGTTTTGCTTGATGTTTGAATAAAATACTAAGATATGAAATTCTTAAATGAGAGAGAGTCTCCACATAGTTACATAATTATTCAACTACTCATTGATCTTCACTTTTATCTTTTTAGAGTAGTTTGTCATTTACTCGTGTGCTTCACTTATATCCTATGAGTAAATGGTTGAATGAGTTGAATGTCATAAATCCGAAATTATATATGTTTCATTTGCTTATCCCATGGGGAGTAATGACTTCACATCTAAGAAGTAGAGGTTGTAAATTTATTGAAGGTTAGCAAACATTGTATTGGTTATTTGGACAATTCATGAAAGAATATTAAAGGAAGAGAGATTTCACATATAAATACACTATCCAAGACATCTTTTATAATTGTGAGCACTCATTAAGTATGACATGCTAAAGAGTTGATGTTGGACAAGGAAGACGGCATAATGGATTATGTTTTCTCACATCTCAGTTAAAATATATTGTCATGGATCATTCGAACATGTTGAGCTTGCACTTCCCCCTCATGCTAGCCAAAATTCCTTGAACCAAGTAGAGATACTACTTGTGCTTCCAAATATCCTTAAACCCAGTTTTTGCCATGAGTGTCCACCATACCTACCTATATGCGGTATTTACTTCCCGTTCCAAGTAAATTTGCATGTGCCAAACTCTAAACCTTCAAATAATAATCTGTTTTGTATGCCCGAATCGCTCATGTAGCGACTAGGGGCTGTCAGTATCTTCCATGCTAGGTGGGTTATTCTCAAGATGAGTGGACTCTGCTCATCATTCACGAGAAAAATGGCTGGTAACCAGGATGCCCAGTCCCATGATCAAAAGATCAAAATCAAATAAAAAACAATTAAAACAAAACTCCCCCGGGACTGTTGTTGGTATGGACGGTACCCCATTGTTTCGGATGGCCGTGGAGTGTGATTGTTGGTGGAGGGGGAGTAAAAACTTTACCAATCTGCTTGGGAACCGCCTGTAATGTATGGAGTATGGAAGATATTGGGAACTCTTGGTTGTTATGTTGACAATGAAAGCATACCTCTCAAAATTATTTTCATCTCTATTTCAAAATCGAGCTCTCGCACCTATGCAAATCCCTGCTTCCCTCTGCAAAGGGCCTATCTATTACTTTATGTCTTTTACTTGATCCAAGAGTCAAGGTGATCTTCACCTTTCCTTTTTTTCATTTTATCCTTTGGCAAGCACCTTTGGAAGGATCCTGATATATATCCAATTGGATGTAAGTTAGCATGAACTATTATTGTTGACATCACCCAAAGGTGAATACGTTGGGAGACGAAATTATAAGCCCCTATCTTTCTTAGTGTCCGATTAAAACTCCATAACCATAAGTATCGCGTGAGTGTTAGCAATTGTAGAACACCGGAAAGCCGAAACGCCGACTGGAAACCAAGACATGCACGTAGATGACGACGATCTTGATATGCCAGATTTTGCTGCTATGATTGCAGAGTTTGAGGGCCCAGAAAAGGATATGATTGGGTACAAGGATCTTCCAACCATTGATGCAGACTCCAAGAAAGAATTGTATCCAGGTTGCAAAAAGAAATATTCCAGGTTGAGTGCCACCCTGGTACTTCTCAGATATAAAGCAGCAAATGGTCTATCAAACAAGGGCTTCATAGAGATCTTAGGTATTCTCAAAGATATTCTTCCAGAAGACAATGTGCTCCCTAGAAGCACGAATGAAGCAAAGAAAATTGTTTGCCCATTGGAACTTGAAGTACAGAAGATACACGCTTTTGTGAATGATTGTATATTGTACCGTGGTGAGTACAAAGATTTTCATGCATGTCCCACATGCAAGCATGCACAATACAAGCGCAGGAGAGAAAAGGACAAGTACAAATTGGGCGACGAGATCAAGATAGGAGTCCCGTTCAAGGTTGTTTGGTACTTGCCTTTAATTCCAAGATTGAGGCGTTTGTTTGCAAACCCTAGAGAGGCAAACAGGTTGTGGTGGCATCATGATGAGCGAATTGAGGATAGGTTTATGAGGCTCAGTGGGAATTAATCGATAACAAGTTAGAAAAATTTGCCAAGGATCCTAGAAGTATAAGGCTCGGGGAGTGTACTGACGGGATGAATCCTTTTGGCAATATGAGCACCAATCACAGCACATGGCCGGTGCTTCTGTGCATATATAACCTAGCTCCTTGGTTGTGTATGAATAAAAATACATTATGATGTCAATGATTATCCAAGGCCCAAAGCAACCTGGAAATGACATCGGCATTTACTTTCAGCTACTGGTAGAAGAACTGCTGACTGATACGTCTCCAACGTATCTACAATTTATGAAGCATTCATGCTATTTTATTATCTGTTTTGAATGTTTATGGGCTTTTTATACACTTTTATATTATTTTTGGGACTAACCTATTAACTGGAGGCCCAACCCATATTGTTGTTTTCTTGCCTATTTCAGTATTTCGAAGAAAAGGAATATCAAACGGAGTCCAAATGGAATGAAACCTTCGGGAAAGTTATTTTTGGAACAGAAGCAATCCAGGGAACTTGGAGTGCAAGCCAGGGAAGCTTCGAGGAGGCCACAAGATAGGGGGGGGGTGCGCCCACCCCCCTGGGCGCGCCCTCCACCCTCATGGGCCCCTCGTGGCTCCCCCGACCGACTTCTTTCGCCTATATATTCCCATATAGCCTAAAAACATCGAAGACGACAATAGATCGGGAGTTCCACTGCCGCAAGCCTCTATAGCCACCAAAAACCAATCGGGACCCTGTTTCGGCACCCTGCCGGAGGGGGGATCCCTCACCGGTGGCCATCTTCATCATCCCGACGCTCTCCATGACGAGGAGAGAGTAGTTCACCCTCGGGGCTGAGGGTATGTACCGGTAGCTATGTGTTTGATCTCTCTTTCTCGTGTTCTCTCTATGGCACTATCTTGATGTATCGCAAGCTTTGCTATTATAGTTGGTTCTTATGATGTTTCTCCCCCTCTACTTTCTTGTTATGGATTGAGTTTTCCCTTTGAAGTGATCTTGTCGGATTGAGTCTTTAAGGATTTGAGAACACTTGATGTATGTCTTGCTGTGATTATCTGTGGTGACAATGTGATATCATGTGATCCACTTGATGTATGTTTTGGTGATCAACTTGCGGGTTCTGCCCATGAACCTATGCATAGGGGTTGGCACACGTTTTCATCTTGATTCTCCGATAGAAACTTTGGGGCACTCTTTGAAGTACTTTGTGTTGGTTGAATAGATGAATCTGAGATTGTGTGATGCATATCATATAATCATGCCCACGGATACTTGAGGTGACAATGGAGTATCTAGGTGACATTAGGGTTTTGGTTGATTTGTGTCTTAAGGTGTTATTCCAGTATGAGCTTTATGATAGACTGAATGGAAATAATAGCTTCTTGTTATTTTACTATGGGCTCTTGAATATATCGAGCAGAAAGAATAACTTTGAGGTGGTTTCGTACCCTACCATAATCTCTTCGTTTGTTCTCCGCTATTAGTGACTTTGGAGTGACTCTTTGTTACATGTTGAGGGATAGTTATATGATCCAAGTATGTTATTATTGTTGAGATAACTTGCACTAGTGAAAGTATGAACCCTATGCCTTGTTTCCTACCATTGCAATACCGTTTATGCTCACTTTTATCATTAGTTACCTTGCTGTTTTTATAATTTCAGATCCCAAAAACCTATATCTACCATCCATAGTGCACTTGTATCACCATCTCTTCACCAAACTAGTGCACCTATACAATTTACCATTGTATTGGGTGTGTTGGGACACAAGAGACTCTTTGTTATTTGGTTGCAGGGTTGCTTGAGATAAACCATCTTCATTCTACGCCTCCCACGAATTGATAAACCTTAGGTCATCCACTTGAGGGAAATTTGCTACTGTCCTACAAACCTCTGCACTTGGAGGCCCAACAACGTCTACAAGAAGAAGGTTGTGTAGTAGACATCACTGACAGTGTGGATAGATGCGCCTGCTGTAAAATGTTATGATGCTTATAGAAAGGAGATTTTCGATCAACATGCGATGCTGGTGCACACCATTCAAGATATGCCGGCATTAGGCAACACATCAGGGCAGAAAACAAGGGGAGATGTAGGGTGTGTCACATGCATAGATAGGACAGCTAGCAGAAGACTTCCCAACTCGTGCAAAACAGTGTATTTGCGTCATCGTAGGTTTTTACGGAAAAATCACCCATACTAAAAAAATGAAAGCTGAATTTGATGGTACGATAAAGGCAGCTGAGGGCCCAAGACCCTATTAAGGGGAGGTGGTCCACAACATGGCTAAAAAATTAATGTCGTGCTTGGCGAGAACCACCCTTTGATGGTGAAACTAACACCCAAGGATCAAGTGTTTAAGAAGGAATTGATGTTTTGGAAATTACCTTATTGGGAGATTCTACGTGTACGTCATTTCATCGATGTCATGCACGTAGAGAAGAACATATGTGAAAGTATCCTTGGTACTCTGTTCAAGATTAAAGGTAACAGAAAGGATGGTGATGGTTCACAGCTCGATATGCTTGCTGATCAATCGCAACGCAAGAGTGAAGAAGAAGATCAGGACAAATTCATCAAAGCTCGCCAGAGTTACAATTTCAGTACAAAAGAAGCAACACAGTTCTTCACCCATTTGTTGTTAGTTAAGACACCCTCTTCCTACTGCGCAAACATCAGAAGTCTTGTGGATGTGAGCTCAGGTAAAATGAAGTTGGGACACATGAAGGCACATGATTGCCACGTAATGTTGACACAAATCCTCCCGGTGGCCATCAGGAATCTGATGGACAAAGATATAAGAAACACACTCATTGACCTCTGTGATTTCTTCAACCAACTATGGCAGAAAGTTCTAGATCCTGAAGAGTTGGATCATATGCAAGACGATATTGCAAGAATATTGTCCAACCTAGAGATGTTTTTCCCACCGTCATTCTTTGATGTCATGGTCCATCTCACAGTGCACCTTGTGAACAAGATAAAGTATTGTGGTCCTGTGTTTCTTTGCAACATGTATCCCTTCGAGCGGTTCATGGGAATACTGAAGCGCTTTTGTCGGAACCGAAACCATCCAGAGGCAAGCATCCTACAAGGTTATACCGCGGAGGTGGTGGTTGAGTTTTGCACCAAATACATGAAACAAATACCTATAGGTTTGCCCCTCTCTCGCCACGAGGGAAGGCTGAAAGGTAAGTCGGTCCTTGCTGGCACGCAATTGGCTGCACGCGGAGAATTGGCAGAGAAAGCCCATTTGACGGTACTGCTTAATAGCCCAGTTCTCACCGCTTATGCCAAAGAACACTTGGCAGAGATATGCCAAATCTTCTTTCCAATGGTGCCTTCATCAGAAGTGGAGATGAAGGAGCACACTAAGAAGAACACCGAATGGCTGAAGAATCGTTTGGCACAAGGATCCATCGATGACATTGCTACGTGGTTGGCACAAAATCCATCACCTACGGTGTTGATGTACCAAGCATATGACAAAAATGGAACACGTTCTACATTGACGAACGTGATAAGAAGACCTCATAACAGAACAACTCTGTTCGAATAGAATGCATGACTGTAAATGAAGCTGATAAAAGGGTATATTATGAAACCATCAAAGAGATTTGGGAGCTTGACTATGTGAAAGTTAAGGTGGCATTATTCAGGTGCGCATGGATCCCTCTTGGTTAGGTAAGGATTGATGAGTACAGTAAGACCTGCGTTAACAGGACAACGATGGCATATCACGTGGACCCATTCATTCTTGCCAGCGATGCTACCCAAATTTTCTTTGTGGAAGACCCCTTGCATAAGAATGGCCATTTAGCGATGCATGGGAAGAGAAGTGTACTGGGTGTCGACGATGTTGCCGATCAGGACGAGTATGATGAATTTGATGAGTTGCCAGCCAAGGGATCACGCACTAGTGCAACAGAGAAGCATAAACTCATCAAAAACCCCAAGTTCATTCGGGGTCAACTTAATGATCCCAGTTCCCCCATGTACATGGGAATTAAGCTGTAAGACTAGTCTCTATGCCTACCCTGCAACTTAATTTGTTCAATTTAGAACTGTCGTGTGTACTGAATTTGTGAGTTATGCCCGGTTTTCTGTTGATGTAAGAACCGTTAATATGTTGACCTTGATATGCTGTCAGCTCAGGCAATGAATATGAACTATTTTTTGTTATTATTATTATTATTATTATTATTATTATTATTATTATTTTATTTTATCATAGAGGTAGCACACTCAATCGATCTCACTACAGTATGCGTGAACAAAAATATGCAATCTGGTTTGCGAATAGCACACGGTTCTTTGATGAAAGTCGTCTGCTGACCAAACCCCGCCACCCCACCCACGATCTGAGTCATGCTTTCTGATTGGCCAGAACCCAAACCCCATGGATCGTACGTCTGCACCGTTGGATGCTCCCAGATCGAACGGCCATCCTCATCCCTTTCGACAACACATGCAGTTCCAGTTGTAATTTTATTTTTGTGCAAAAAATGCATGTTAATCTCATAAAATGTCTTAAATATAGCTAACGATACCTGAAATGCGCCAGAAAATCAAACCCGTGGTATAATGGTGATTGCTTACCGTGGAAATTTTTATGAGGCCAAATGATGAAGTCATCGGTCATAGGAGTTTGAATTGACACGTCTCCTTTTGGAAAACCATGATCCTTCATGTGAGATGCTCCGGTTTGGAAGGTGCGGTCATCAAAACTTGTGCCAAACTTTACCAATTTTTTCCACGGGGTCGTGAGAGCACACCATAGGCACACATCGATTTTGATGATGTCCGAACTCCATCTGAATTTTCTGTAATTAAAATACCAACTAGGCCTACGCCAGTGGCCGCACCTCATGGATGAAATGTTTGAAACTTCTCCCCGCTTCTCAAACAAACGGATGAGAACTCACAAAGCGATGCACAAATGATCTGTACACCTTTGCTAGGCTGATAGTAAGGGGGTATCATAGCTAGTATCATGCATGCAAACTAGGCAATTTTGATGAGTTGTCATAGAATTAATTAAATGAAGAAAGAGAGGGTTAAGTATCATATCATGAAACCATATCATAATAAATGTTATGCTACTATGTGTCATGCATGACAATATAAATAAAGTACTACATATGATACTAGCTAGCTACTCTATGATACTATGAAATAGAGCAAGTAAGTACACAATAGAGTGTCATAAGACTAGCGAGAATGGGTAGTTACATAGAATGTCACTAGTCCACGTTACTACCTCTATAGTGGGGAGTAACATATGTGTAGTAACATGCAACACTTCATTTATTAGGCTATAGACTCATCTTGCCTTGAGATGTGTGATGTTAGTCAGACTAGCCACAATGGGTAGTAACATAGACTAGTAACATGCCCATGTGTTACTAGTCTATGTTACTACCTCTATAGTGGGGAGTAACATATGTGTAGTAACATGCAACACTTAATTTATTAGGCTATAGACACATCTTGCCTTGATATGTACATGTGATGTTACTCATACTACTAGTAACTAGCTATGTTACTACTTTCCTCTCTTTCTTCATTTATTGCTTGCCACATCATCTACTTAATTTATCTAGATATGTGTGATGTTACTACCTATGTTACTCCCATTGTGGGTAGTCTCATACTATAGTAAGACTATACCCACAGTGGGAGTAACATAGGTAGTAACATCACACATATCCACTTTCCTCCATTTCTTCATTTATTGCTTGCCACATCATCTATTTTATCTAGATATGTGTGATGTTACTACCTATGTTACTCCCACTGTGGGTAGTCTGTCTATAAGGAATAGAATAATATATATGTGCTTATTAGTTGGAGGAAAGAGAAGAGAAGCGGGCTCTTGGTTAGTAGATCCAGCTGCAACATGAGACCCAAGACACTTTGTGAGGATGTAAGGTGGGCCAACTATTGATAAACTAGTATGTATATAAAACTTATTATTGTACAAGCCCGCTAAGAGGTTGGCTGTATATGACATGGAAACTTCTTATAGCCGACCCTTGGCTGTATTATTAACCATGATCTTAGTGAGGTAGTTAGTATATCATAGACAACTAGCTAGTATCAGACTAGCCACAGTGGGAGTAACTTCAGCAGTAACACCGACTCCAACTCACCAAACTTGCTTTTGTGGCAATAAGTTAATGAGGAGAGAGATAGTTTCAGTAACTTAGCTAGTTACTATAGCATCACATGTCCCAATGCAATATGAGTCTGTAACCTAAGAAATGAAGCTTTGCATGACACTACACTTATGTTACTACCCACTATGAAGGTAGTAACATATATAGTCTAGGGATATGTGTATGTTACTAGTGTACTACTCTCCATTGTGTCTAGTCTCATACTCCCTCCTTTCCGATTTAGGTTGGTTGTAATGGTATTATCATAAGAGGTATCATGCATACCAACTAGACTTTCTGGATGATGTGGCACACAAGAGAGGATGTGGTATCATATCATGATACCGTGTCATATTAAATGTTGTACTACTACTTTGTGTGATGCATGACAATTAGTAAGGCAACCTAAGATATTAACTTATGATACTATGCATTACAGAAGTAGTATCCTAGCTACACTACTATATATATATGCATGATACTACTAGTATATATAATACTCCCCATTACAACCAGCCTTATAGGTCTCAATTCAAAAATCTCACCAACCAAGGTAGATGGTGAGTGGTGGAATACTTGTTGTAGTTTGCAAAAACACCCAATTAATGCTTTTGTTTTCCTCAAAAATTTATGTTTTCCAATGTATTAATTGCAATACATGCATGCATATATAAAGTACATGCATTGGTCAACTTTCTCTTAATACTTGCATGCAATGATTTAATGCACATTGGAATCTGGACATGTGATGGGGAACAACCAAATTGAGCCTTATAAAATGGAAAAAATAAAATTTTAAGATAAGCCTATAAACCGAAAAGGAGGGATTATATATGCATGACACTAGTATATGATCGGCAATACCTCCGTAATGCGTGCATGCATAGTATCATAAGTTAGTATCTTAGGTTCCTTGTTAATTACCATGCATGCCACAAAGCTGTACAACATTTAATATGATACAGTATCATGATATGATACCACACATCCTCTCTTTCATCATTTAACTGTGTGCCACATCATCCAAAGAGTCTAGTTGGCATGCATCATACCGCTTGATACTCTCATATTACGACCAACATTATTAGGGTGGCCATAGTGGGGGTATCATAGCCGGTATCATGCACCGGGAATAGAAAATATGATGATGTGGCAAAGAAGCAGTAACATAGGTAGATACCGTAACATATATATGTATATATATATAATAAATGCTATATTACTATGTGTCATGCATGGCCATAAATACGGTCATTTATGATATATACTCCCTCCGTAAACTAATATAAGAGCATTTAGGTCACTATTTAGTAATCTATATGACTTTCGTGAGTGAACCGTGTGCTGTTTAAAAACATTTACATTACCTAACATCATATTTTTGTTCGAATGAAAACATGAGTTCATCGTTTTGCCTCCAATTTTTTTCCACGGTAAGAAATCATGAGTATAGTGGAGAGTGTCATATACTAGTATCATGAATATATAGTACATATGATACTGGTGTATGATACTACCTTTAATTAATTATAGTGCATAGTATAATACATAGAGTATAGTATCATATATAGATCATATTTATTACCACACAAATTAGCATCGCATTTAACATGATACGGTATCTATCTACTATATGTTACTCTAACCCTCTTTATATATATTTAATTCTTTGCCACATCAGCATACTTGCTATTTTCGAGTGCATGACATCGTCGGCTATGGTACCACCACTATGGCCAGCCTTATATAGTGGGGAGTATCATATACTATATATATATATTATCATGCATATGATACTACGTACGTACCTTCATAGTGCATATATAGTATCATAGAGTAGTACTAGCTCCCTCTCTAAACTAATATAAGAGCGTGTGTCCACTAAACTGTGGCCGATGCACCCCCCACCCCTCTGCCACGCGCGCGATCCGAGTTGTGTGTTCTGATTGGCCACAACCCAAACCCCACAGATCGTACGTCTGCACCGTTGGATTCTCCTTGATTGAACAACAATCCTCATTCCTTTCGGCAACACATGTACATGTTTTCAAATAGCCCCTCCCAAAAAAATGTTTTCAAATAGCACACGGTTCACACACGAAAGTTGTGTGCCCACCAAACCGTGGCCGATGCCCCCCTCGCTGCGCGCGGTCTAAGTCATGTGTTCTGATTGGCCAGAACCCAAACCCCACGGATCGTATGTCTGCATTGTTGGATGCTCCCAGATCGAATGGCAATCCTCATCCCTTTCGACAGGAAATGCAGTCCGGCTTGGAATTGATTTATATGCCAACATGCACGGTAAATGCCAAAAAATGTCTTACATATAGCACACAAGACCTTAAATGCGCCAGCAAATCAAACCCGTGGTAAAATTGTGATTGGTTTACATGCGAAAAATTTAGAGGCGAAATGATGAACTCACGTCTTCATTTAAAAATTAGTACGTCTTCATTTCAAATGAAATTATTCTGTTTGTGCACACGAGCGCTTAGATGCAACCGTTTGCATAGGCCTTTCCGCGCACGCGGCGACCAGGGATATTTTTCACCCTTTTCAGCTAGGCCGCCAACACCCCCACCGTCCGCCCGCGTTTCACTCAACTAGTCCACCCAATCTCCTTCGCGAGCTCCCCTCCCCCAGATCCACAACAGAACCCTCTCCGGCGCCGCCGTGCTCACCCGGCCGTGTGCCCGCTCTTCGGCGTCAAGCCTACCTCCACTGCCATTCCCAACACGTGGCGGCATGCGCCTCACCATCTTTGTTTGCTCGCCAGCCACCCTCGAGCATATCGATGCAGTAACCCTCATCTCTCCTGTGGTCCGGCCTGGTTTGCATTAAGAAGATAGTTAGTTACTGCTCTCCATCGCGGTGAGGCATATTTCCTCGCAATCCCTCTTCCAATTTCGTTTCGTATGTTCCCAAATTGGCTATAAAATAACGGAGGGCATATATATGTTCATTATCTACCTTCCTTACTACACATAAGTTGTATTTGTTCCAATAAGTTACTGCCTATTTACAGATTGCGGGAGCCCGAGTCACACAAACTTAACAAATTAGCCATACATTTTCTAAATTATTGCATGTCATGTTTAGAAAGTTTGATACCAAGTTGTTAGTTTTATGATTATCCTCCTTTCCTGAGTTTCACATGTGTTCTCTGTAGATGCCGAGTAGCAGCGACAACACTCATTTAGGCCACGTATCTTCATCTGATTCAGACAACCCTAGGTCTTCAGCAGATTGTGAGGGATCAAGTAGTCTTGAACGGGATAGAGCTGCAGCAATTACCCTTCTGGTCAGGACATAGAGGAACGCTCCAAGGAAGCCCACACACCAGCCTAAAGGTGTATATGAAGTAACCAAGATTGATTTAAAGTCCTAGGCTCCAACTAAACCAGATAAAGCACGCATGAGGTTCAGGAGTGTGTGTGGATTTGTTGGCAGGGCAAGGCTCAACATTAATCTGCCGGGGTTTCCGAAGGCCGACACGGAAACATGGCGAAGGATAGTCCAGGAGATCATTGAGGGAGTCCTGGATTAGGGGGTATCCGGACAGCCGGACTGTACACATCGTCCGGACTATTGAAGCATGAAGATACAAGACTCAAGACTTCGGCCCATGTCCGGATGGGACTCTCCTTTGCGTGGAAGGCAAGCTTGACAATCCGGATATTGTGTTTCCTTCCTTGTAACCGACTCCATGTAAACCCTAGCCCTCTCCGGTGTCTATATAAACCGGAGAGGTTGGTCCTTAGAAGACCGATCACAATTACAATCATACCATCATAGGCTAGCTCTTAGGGTTTAGCCTCTACGATCTCATGGTAGATCTACTCTTGTACTACTCATATCTTCAATATTAATCAAGCAGGAAGTAGGATTTTACCTCCATCGAGAGGGCCCGAACCTGGGTAAACATTGTGTCCCTCGCTTCCTATTACCATCAGCCTAAGACGCACAGATCGGGACCCCCTACCCGAGATCCGCCGGTTTTGACACCGACATTGGTGCTTTCATTGAAAGTTCCTCTGTGTCGTTGCTGCAAGGCTTGATGGCGCCTTCAATCGTCAACAACACAGTCCAGGGGGAGACTTTTCTCCCCGGATAGATCTTCATGTTCGGCGGCTTCGCACTGCGTGCCAATTCGCTTGGCCATCCGGAGCAGATCGATAGCTACACCCCTGGTCACCAGGTCAGGTTCGGAAACTTGAACTACACAACTGATATTCGCGGAGACTTGATCTTCGATGGATTTGGGCCCGCGCCAGGGGCACCAGACAGTTGCGATGAGCACGGCCTAGATCTACTGTCGGATAATGTTCGGGTTATCACCCCCGCAGTGTCCCCGGACTTAAATCGGGATCAGGCTGCGTCGCCCAAGGACAGAGGGATGGGCCCCGCCCCGCAGGCTGCACACTCATCGGTGGTAGAGCCGAACACAGGCCTCACTTCTAAAGAAGCCTGTAACTCCGGATCCCCGGACTCGTGTCCAGTCGTTGGTTTCGGTCCGCACACCCTCGAGCCATCCGAGCTAGGTTGGGCTCCGGTAATGGAGTTTACCGCTACGGGTATCTTCCAGCACTCGCCCTTTGACGACATGCTGAACTCATTAAAATCTCTCTCTTTGTCAGAAGGCTCGGGGCCAAACTATGTCCGGCTTGAGTGGGAAGCAGGCGATGAAGGAATTCGCTGCCCACCCACCACCCACTTCATAGCCATGGTCGATGATTTAACCAACGTACTTGATTTAGACTCCGAAGACATCGAAGGTATGGACGACGATGCAGGAGAAGTACAGGAGTCACCACTCATAGGGTGGTGGACAGCCACCTCCTCATACGATATATATATGGTGGACACTCGGAAGGAAACCAATGGCGATGAGGCACCAGAGGATAACCCCTCAGGAGGAAAAGCCAAGCATGGGCATCTTCGGCGGCGCTCCAAGCCCTGCCACATCAACACCGGCCCCGGAGATGAAAGCAATCTGGATGGTGCCAAAGAGGAATACATCCCTGATCAGCCTACCTTCAAGTAGGCCAGACCAGCCACGATGGGATACTTGGAGAGGGACAACTATACACCCCTCTGAAGACGAGGTAAGCCTCGGCAATGACGAATTCAGCGTGCCTGAAGATCCAGTGGAACAAGTTCGCTACAAGCAACGGCTCATGGCCACGGCAAGGAGCCTGCAAAGGAAGCAAGAGCAGCTTAAAGCTGACCAATATCTGGTAGTGGATAGGTGGACCAAGATCCTGGCCACCGAAAAGTACGGACTCGACCGCCCTAACAAGGAGCATACGCGGCACAACTGGCTACCTCAACCTAAGCAGGAGAACTGAAGGCACACACCCCGACGTCCACACATCACTACGGTCCAAGACAGTAAGAAGGATACACGAAGAGGCATCCTCAAGCCTCAGTGCAATGGTCATAAATGTCAAGTCAGGGAAGCTGGTGCCAAGTACAACAACTCTCAGTCCGGTCAACGGACAAAGGACAGCTCAAGCCTATTTGGCCCGAGCCACACACTCGATCAACCGTGTGAAATTCACAGTAATCCTAGAAGGACGGCAAAGCATACCAATAGAGAATGCCGAATCCTCAAAACAAAACGACAGGTCGTGTGTCGGAAACAATGAGGGGAGGCGTCTAGTCAAAGAGACCCCCCAGAGCATAAAAGTACGGCCGATCGCTCCCAATCACACTTACCACAGCAATTTAATTGCCGTACCCCTAGACCTAGTAGTCCGGAGGCTCCATAACACACAAAAGCCCCCACGGGTATGAAACCACAAATAACATCCTCTAAAGGATGCCAGGTGCAAAGGCCAAGTTTATTGGCCCACCACCCTAACGGTTCTTTTTGAATCACCAAAAAATGCCATGCCACAAAGTAATTCTTCGGCACCTTCCCCTCATACGGTAATTTACCGTATGCAAACGGGATGAAGCACGTTGATTAGATTCCACGTGATAAACCATTAGGCCAACACCGGGTGATATAATCACGCCCACGGGCAAGGCCAAACCCCACCCTTAGAGCGGAAATCATACAGCTGCCGGAGTAGCGAGTCGCGCATGCCTATCAAAATTTTGATATGACAGCCAACTATCCGGACACCAATTGAGGAGTCCGCACTACTTCACGGTATAATGGCTGGGTTCACCAGGGTCCGATTAGGAACCCTTAGACCAACCACAAGAGGACGTTCAACTGCCTCAAGTATTTTCCTTTACAAACTAACTTTGATGCAGAACAGGATCGGCGGCGTGGAATCGGCCCGAACACACAAGGGCAGGAACATGCAGGTAGAAGGCAGTTCAGATTCATTTTTGATCCACTCACAACCCCCTCCAGTCCGAACATCACAGGTTCCGGCAAAAACACCTCTTTTTCATAATCATACATCATACTCATATGCATAGACATATCATCCTACTACAATGCGTAGACTTAAATAACACTTACCGGCCATCGCTTATCGCTGACGCCTCTTCGCCAAAAAACGGCAGCCGCGCTTCGCGTTACGCTCGGTTATGCTAGGGGATTCATAGTACGGCAATAAAGTCCGACCACCTTTTCGGTCGCTCGGCACCCCGAACTTATAGCACTATATGCATCAGCTCCGAATCATGTCTTGGGTCATTGGTTGGGTTTGCCAGGCTCCCATGTTTTGGTACCTTACGTTCCGTTCTATCGGCTAAGGTAGCGCTGGGAGAACTACTGCGATTGTGTCCCGGTTCTGCCAGACGAGCACCTCAGTAGAGAAAGCCGAAAACTGACTGTCATGATGCAGCGAGAGCTGGTCAGCTATTCAAGAGGTTGTAGAATCCTTAAAGATTAATTCCGCATAACACCACTATAAATGCAGAGTGCGATGGATCGGTCTCCCGATCAGGCGCCAATAGAGCCCCTAGTTCGGCCTTCCGAACACTAGGGGCTGCGCCGACCATACTCAAATTCCTATGGCTAAGTGAGAGTTGTAAAGCCCTATAGTACGATTGCCTGGTTCATGGTGAGAAACACCTCCTTGAAAGGACCCAACCATGGGATAAAGAGTGTTCATATATGTCCCGAACACCCCCGAATTTCTTACGTGGGGGCAGAAGCCGACGACTGGCCAACTCTCAGGATTTACATACAATAAACGACTGCACAGGAAGAACATATGTTCAAACAAAACAGGCAATATATAATAAAAATGCCATTATCCCATATTACAAAAAGCGGCACGAATGCCCTCAGGGAAATATAATGTCTTTGGTACACTTATCAGCTGCAAGGCGGGCCCCCTTCAGTACACCTTCATAGTATAGCTCGGGCTTGCGGTGCTCCTTACCCTCCGACGGCCCCTCAGTCATCAGCTTCTCTGCGTCAAGCTTCCCCCAATGCACTTTCGCAGGGGCGAACGCCATGCACGCACATTCTATACAGACTGATCGCTTGATAGCATCAAGCCGAGGACAGGCGCCCACAATCCGCTTCACGAGTCCGAAGTAACTGCTTGGAATTGGCTCCGCAGGCCACAGCCGGACAACCAAGTCCTTCATGGCTAGTTCGGCCGCCTGGTGCAGTTCGACCAGCTGCTTCAGCTGATCGATAAAAGGCACCGGATAGTTCGGCGCCAAATACTGCGACCAGAAGTTCCTCTTCATAGACTTCTTCTCCTCGGTCTGGTAAAATTGAGCGGCATCTGATATGCTGCGAGGCAGATCCGCAAATGCCCCTATAAAAACAAGAATTCAGTTTGTCGCTTAAGAGTTCTCCCCACAATCATCTAAAAAGGCCATGAATACAACAAGCCTTACCAGCCGCAACTTTCCGGGCCTCCTGAATGTCCTGTACAGCACCTCGGGCTTCTTCCCGAGCATCTTCCGTGGCTTGGAGAGCTTGGGCGAGTTCAGATTCTTTCCCTATTAGACTCTGCTCCAAGCCCTCGCTTTTCTTCACAGCCTCCTGGAGCTCCCGCTCAGCTGTGATGACCCTGGCCTCGTGTTTTTCATGAAGTGCCTGTTCGGCGGCAGCCTTCTTGTTGGCATCAGCCACAGCCTTCTTCAGTGCCTCATATTCAGCACTCGCTCCTAGGGCATACAACAAAAATACTTTTCAATAGGCACAATTACTTATTCGTGCCTAATGCAAGACAATGTTTCAACATACCTTGCTTATCCTCTAATTGCTTCTTCACATGGCCAAGTTCTTCCTCGGCCCGTTCCAGGCTCTGCTTCAGTTTGGACACTTCCGCATTATGAGCGGCCATCTTCTCTGTAGACGCCTGTTTTCAACCAAAGAGGTACACGTCCTTAACAAAGGTTCCCATGAAAAAAGAGGATTTTATCCCCTGCCCGGCTCTCCCTCTTCCGCCGGACAGTGTATCAGGGGCTACTTCTCATATTATGATGGTTCCTCCAAAGGTTTCTTAGAAACCATACCTCAAAAGCTTTTATAATGCCGAGGCAGGACTCATTCAGCCCGCTTTCAGCACACTGAATCTTTCCAACCATCGCACCCATGAGGGTCCGATGTTCATCGACGATAGACGCGTTCTTTAACGCTGTCGATAGACCGCCCGGAAGCTCTGCATGGACAGAGGTTACCGTCGGAGTTGGCAAACCTCCCTCCATTGAAGGTGGCCGCTCGCCCGATCCTAGAGCCTTAGAGGTCTCCAGGACCTTATCCGGCTATGGTCCGAACCCGATATCGCCCCCATCGTCGACACGCCCTGGGGCCGCTGCCCCCACGTGTCCGGCTCCAGAGACATGCCTCTCCTGTTCTGGGTCTCTTCGAGAAGACACCTCAGTGTCGCGCCTGGACTTTGGAGAAGGAGCCTCCGGAGGTGTCTCGCTTGCCACGACATCCGAGCTCAGCGAATCCTCTGATGAGGACTGTCCGGCAGGAGACCTTGCCGGGCTATACGAGATATGGCGACAGTTAAAACTACTGTACCCAGACGGCCCAGGATGCATAGGCGCATTCGGACTTTGGTTACTTACGATTTTTCCAGGGGCTGGGCCCTGGGATCCCACTCCGGGCTGTTGTCGGCAACCGTGGTGGATGCCTCTGGATGGGAACCTCTCCCCCTCTTGGGCGATTTGGCCTCCAGGGACGAGGAAGCTGCACGCTTCTTCCCACTTTCAGAGTGAGGCTTGTCCTTCTCTGCTTCCTCCTCTTCGTCTTCGGAAGAAGGAGCGTCGTTGGAGTCTTCGGATTTTGCATCCGAAGCCTCGCGGTGACGGAGGCCACTCCGGGTCTTCTTGACCTTCTTGGAGGCCTCCTTCTTTGGCGGCTCGTAAGGCGCGGGGACCAGCATCTTCGTCAGAAGAGGTCCGGCCGGTTCCTCTGGCAGTGGGGCCAGACAATGTATCCGCTCCACCTTATTTATCCATCCCTGAGGTCACGATGAAACACGATTAAAATGTCTCCCTCATGACATGCCAACTGAAGCATGGATGGACAGAGCGTGGCTGTAACTTACC
The DNA here is from genome assembly GCF_018294505.1 of Triticum aestivum. Lineage (NCBI taxonomy): Eukaryota > Viridiplantae > Streptophyta > Magnoliopsida > Poales > Poaceae > Triticum > Triticum aestivum. The sequence goes on from NC_057795.1 coordinate 483,746,666, forward strand.
GGGCTTGCAGAATGGCATAATTGATACCCACGGTCCTCGGCGGAGCCCGGCCATGATTTACCGGACTTGAAGAGCACCTTCCAAATATCCTTGTGGCAAGAATCATAGAGCTCCTGAAGGGTTTGGTGCTCGGTTGGGTCGAACTCCCACAGAGTGCAGGCTCGACGCTGGCAAGGGAGAACCAGGCGAACTAACATCACGTGGACTATGTCGACAAGTTTGACGTCCTTGTCAACCATGCTCTGAACGCGCGTCTGGAGCAATGATAGCTCATCGGACGAGGACCAGTTCGGGCCCTTCTTGGGCCAGGACATGAGCCACGGTGGAGCTCAGGATATGAACTCAGGAGCTGCATCCCACTTTTTGCCGCGTGGTTTAGTGATATAAAACCATTACTGCTGCCACTCCTTGACGGAGTCGTTGAAGGCACCCTTCAGCCAAACGGCCTTGGGCATCTTGCTCACCATGGCGCCACCACACTCGGCGTGTTCACCACTCACCACCTTGGGCTTCACATTGAAAATCTTCAGCCACAGGCCGACGTGAGGCGAAACCCGGAGAAAGGCCTCGCACACGATGATGAACGTCGAGATATTGAGAAAAGAGTTGGGGGAAAGATCATGAAAGTAAATCTCATAGTAATACATGACTCCATGGACAAATGGGTGGAGAGGAAACCCGAGCCCGCGGACGAAGTGGGGAAGGAACACGACTCTCTCGTGAGGCTCCGTAGTGGGGACAACCTGTCCCGCCAGTGGGAGACAGTGGCCGATCTTCTTGGCCAGATACCCGGCTTCCCGGAGCTTCTTGATATCCTTCTCCCGAACGGTAGAGGCCATCCATCTGCCTCCAGCTCCGGATCTGGACATCTTTGGAAAACCTCTCTTCGATGGAAAAGAAGAGTGCTTGGGCGTTAGGGCTCGAACAGAGGGGAATGAGCTAGCGGAAGGAGAAGGCGTGGGTCAAGAGGAAGAGACCTTATCTCTTTATAGAAACGGTAAAAGCTCTTTTGCGTCTCCCTACTGGCCTGGTGGAACCCGCTCACCTCCCACTTGCCGTGATTAGTGGTGCGGTTGGGTTACCCATACCCGTATTGATAAGAATCCCGTGATAAGGGGACATGATCTCTGCTTCGGCAAGACGTGCCGAGGAAACCGCCTCGCAATATACGCTAAGGCTGGCCGTGGGAAAATGGTGCATGACCCGACCTTGATGACATGTTGCGTTGTCTAAAAAGTTGTCGGCTGATTGCATTTTTGAAATATCATTCTCTCTCTGAAGCGGTATGTGAAGATCATTTTGCGGATCCGGACACGGTCTATGTGTTCGATAATTAATTTGGAGTATTCGGAGAAGGAACCCGCCTTGCAATGCCGAAGACAAGACTGCGTGCCGGACTCATCGTCATTGAAGCCTGGTTCAGGGGCTACTGAGGGAGTCCTGGATTATGGGGTATCCGAACAGCCGGACTGTATACATCGTCCGGACTATTGAAGCGTGAAGATACTAGACTCAAGACTTCGGCCCGTGTCCGGATGGGACTCTCCTTTGCGTGGAAGGCAAGCTTGGAGATCCGGATATTGTGTTTCCTTCCTTGTATCCGACTCCATGTAAACCCTAGCCCTCTCCGGTGTCTATATAAACCGGAGAGGTTGGTCCTTAGAAGACCGATCACAATTACAATCATACCATCATAGGCTAGCTCTTAGGGTTTAGCCTCTACGATCTCGTGGTAGATCTACTCTTGTACTACTCATATCTTCAATATTAATCAAGCAGGAAGTAGGGTTTTACCTCCATCGAGAGGGCCTGAACCTGGGTAAACATTGTGTCCCTCGCTTCCTGTTACCATCAGCCTAAGACTTATAGATCGGGACCGCCTACCCGAGATCGGCCGTTTTTGACATCGACAATCATGGATCACTTCAACGTTCCAGAGCAGTGGAGAATGTAGGTGGAGCACGCTGTACTGAAGAAGGCTAGGATGCTTGGAGAAAATGGAAGCACATGCTGTACAAGAAGTACTTGAGTGAAGGCAAGGACCCAATCCCTGCATACCCCCAAATTACAAAGGCAGACTGGGTAGAATTCAAAAGGGTCAGGGCAACTCCAAAGTTTCCTGTGAAGAGTTTCAAGCAATTGGAACTTCAAAAGAAGAACATATGCCCCCACCGTATGGGTGTGGCAGGATACTACGGCATGAAACTGATATGAGAACAACAGGACAATGAAGCAGTAGCGGCGGGTGGGAATCCGGCCTTTAGTGAAATTAGGGGCGAACGCACCAGAGACTACTTGCGGGCATGTGCAAAGAGGCTTGATGATGAAACTTATTACTTTGAAAATGCACGTGACGCCAAACTGTATGAAGTGATGGTAGAGGCTTCCAAGATCCCTGGAAGGTTTTACAGGAACTCAGCACCATGTGGCATTCTGTCCATTGTTCTGGACATAAAAGAGCCCCCTGGCTATGCAAGGGGTATAGGTGTTAATGTCCCGCACAAGAGGGCTTTCACAGTCAGCAAAGAAGAGAGGCTCAACATGAAAAAAGCGAGGAGTGAAATGAAGCAGAATGCATTGTTTGAAAAGTTGAAGGAGATTTATCCGGCTGTTCGAAAGGATGTTGAGAAGTCAATGATGATGCAGAAGACTCTAACACTGACAGATAGCCAGCATATGGGAGGGGAGGTGGGCATGGATGATGCTGCTTATTGCGTGACAACACTGCACAAGAGTAGCTGTGCATCAGCTGACCCCAGTGACACTGAGACTGCACCTGCTCATGATGATGCTATATCTGATCTATTTGGAATGAAAGACAGACTGAAGGGCGTGCTTACACATTATGAAGGTACATTAAAATGTGCAACAGCCTGGGTTTGCCCACCCTCTTTGGAAGATGGCCTCTTCTTGAACAATGTGCCTTTGAAGCCTGGCTGTGTGAAGTACTACATGACTGAAATAAAGCCTGGATTCAGTGAATTTGCACTAAAGAATGTCCTAGGAGACTTCGATGAGCAAAGGACCTTGGGAGAAACACTGTTACATCACATCCAGTGGACACGAAAGGAAATAGAGTTCATCGATGAGATTCTTGAAGCCCCGCCAAGAGCAACCACTATCGTCCCTCAACCGGTGACGCTCTCCTTGCCACCGCAGCTCTCGCGGGCTGATGCATCAACCTATGATTAGCCGGACCGACTTTGTGGCGTACAGACCATGTCATCCTCTGCCGCAAAGCAGCCAGTGGCAAGGCCTACAACTGCTGATGACGCACCACTGGTTCAGATGCCGACCACTGAAGCAGCGAGGGGAGACCCAGCTGCAGCACATGCTCAGTAGACCAACCTGGTGGAACATACTGCTAAGCATTCTGATGCTTCGGAACCGCCTGCTAAGCAGTCTGTAGGTCCAGAACCGACTACTCATCAGTCCGTCGGTCTGCAGGCGCATGATCAGCATACCAATGCGTCAGCACTTCCTGCTCAGCAAACCAACGCGTTGGCACAGCCTCCTCAGCACACAGACAAGTTGGCACCACCTGCGCAGAAACCCGGCACAACTTCAACGCATGGTTAGCAGTCCGATGCATCTGCTCCTATAGCCCAGCAGTCCGTCACAGCAGCACCGCCATCTCAACAGTCCGGCATAGATAAACCATCTGCTAAGCCATCCGTCCAAGCTTCACCGTCAGCTCGATAGTCTACCATGCAGGGAACCAGACGTTTTGCCAGAAATGCTTCAAGTACCAAGAAGGAAGTGGACAAAAAGGCTACACCCACGACCACAAGGAAGCGCAGCGGGAGAGTGAAGAGGAAAGTGAACGATTGCCTCTTACTTAAAGCACTCATCGCCCAGAACCAAATTAATAGCAGCTTGTTCGAATCTGGGAGTAATATTATTTCTGACGCCATGGGTGATGAAGAAGTACGTTTGTTGCTTGCTAAAAATAAAGCAGACATACTTGAAGCACACAATTACGTCCATGGGCAGCCATTTCTTGTTGTTGAATACTTTGACGAGTGCAGCTCTAGTTGCTGCGAGTTACATGAATATTGCACGGATCAAATGTCAGAAGGTCATCACCATTTGCTAGTCCACTACAACAGAGATCATTTCCGACAAGATGCTGGTTCCATCATTGTGAGTTTCGAGGACTTACATTTCTTCTTCAACTTCAACATGCTCAATGCCACTCTTGTTAGATGCGTGATTTTGTAAGTACTTAATAAACTCTGATCAACTTCTCCATACAAGGCTGTAAATGATAAACAACTAACTGAATTTTATTCCTCTCAGGGGATTGAACGCGCAGAGAAGACAAAGTGAGAGTGTGTATTTCATAGATCCTGCATTAGCAAATGGCACAACATTACATGAAAAGGACCGACAGGACTAGGCCATTAACACGGTCGTCCGTATCTTCGAAAACACGTCCCATGCAGAATCATTTCTCTAGCCATATCATGAACGGCAAGTCAAGTAAACAACCACGCATTCACTGATTGTCTTTCCGATTTCGACATTATTCATAAGTTCATGGCTTTATTAATATGTAGCAATCACTGGGTATTGGTATTCGTTGTTCCAAACAAGAACACAGTTTACTCCATCGATTCTCTCAGAGAGTCAACAAACACTCAGGATCTAACGCATTGTCACGCCCAAGATGCGACCCTATCCTAAAGGAACTCGAGGGTCCCACCAAGGATAGAAGCGCATCTTGAAGACGCTTCTGCAAGGTGGATATCATTACATCAACATTACATAATAGATAGGGATACATACATAAGGCATACAATGCCACACGAATACAGCATCACAACATACATAAGAGCAACATCCGACTACGGATGAAACATAAACATAAACTCAAACGACATCCACCCTGCTAGCCCAGGCTGCCGGCCTGGAACCTATCCCCTGATCGAAGAAGAATCATACGAAGAACTCCAAAACAAGCAAGCATTGCTCTCGCGTGAAGATCATCGCATAACCTGTACCTGCAACTGTTGTTGTGGTAATCTGTGAGCCACGAGGACTCAGCAATCCCATTACCATGGGTATCAAGACTAGCAAAGCTTAATAGGAAAGGAAGGGGTAAAGTGGTGAGGTTGCAGCAGCGGCGAAGCAAGTATGGTGGCTAACATACGCAAATAAGAGCGAGAAGAGAAGCAAAGGAACGGTCGTCAACTAGCAATGATCAAGAAGTGATCCTGAACTCCTACTTACTTCAAACATAACCCAGAAACCGTGTTCACTTCCCGGACTCCGCCGAAAAGAGACCATCATGACTACACACACGGTTGATGCATTTTAATTCGGATCTGGTGTCAAGTTGTCTACAACCGGATATTTAACAAATTCCCATCTACCACATAACCGCGGGCATGACTTTCGAAAGATAATACCCTGCAGGGGTGTCCCAACTTAGCCCATGATAAGCTCTCGCGATCAACGAAGGATATTCCTTCTCCCAGGAAGACCCAATCAGACTCGGAATCCTGGTTCACAAGACATTTCGACAATGGTAAAACAAGACCAGCAAAGCCACCCGATGCGCCGACAATCCCGATAGGAGCTGCACATATCTCGTTCTAAGGGCAACACCGGATAAGTCAAGCTACGAGTAAAACCAACCCTCAAGTTGCCCCGAGGTGGCCCCGCAGGTTGCTCGGTTCGGACCAACACTTAGACAAGCACTGGCCCGGGGGGGCTAAAATAGAGATGACCCTTGGGTTGGCCGACCCAAGGGAAGGTTATAGGTGGTGGTGAGGCAAACGGTAAAACCCAGGTTGGGCCTTGCTGGAGGAGTTTTATTCAAAGCGAACTGTCAAGGGGGTCCCATAAATCACCCGACCGCGTAAGGAATGCAAAATCCGGGAACATAACACCGGTATGACGGAAACTAGGGCGGCAAGAGTGGAACAAAACACCAGGCATAAGGCCGAGCCTTCCACCCTTTACCAAATATATATATGCATTAATAATATAAGAGATATTGTGATATCCCAACATAATCCTGTCCACCATGGAGCAATCTTCAACTTCACCTGCAGCTAACAACGCTATAAGAGGGGCTGAGCAAAAGCGGTAACATAGCCAAGCAATGGTTGCTAGGAAGGGTGTCAAAGGTTAGAGGTTCATGGCAATTTGGGAGGCTTGATGAGCAAAAGATAGGTAAAGCAGCATAGTGATAGAACAAAGCAACTAGCATAGCAATGATAGTAGTGAGATCCAGGGTAGCGGTCATCTTGCCTGAAATCCCGCAAGGAAGAAGAACGAATCCATGAAGAAGATGAAGCCACGAAGACGAACCAAGCGTAGACGAACGAATCCTCACGATCGCAGCGAAACGGGAACTATCGAGAAGAAGCACACAACATAGTAAACACACCACACATGAACAAGACATGATGCACAACAAGCATGATGCATGACAAAGCTACATGAAGCTACTCATGGCAAGAGACGATGCATACAAGAACAACACATCAAGGCAAGTTTAAATGAGGCCGGAAACAACATATAACAATTCCGGTAAGTCCTCATATGCAAATTTCGAAATTAGTCCAGATCTGAATAAACATTAAGTTTAAGTTGTTAAACAGCAAGTTAAAGAGCACCAAGAGGATCTACACGAAATTCTAGTCAAGTTACATATAAAGTTCATTTAATTCAGAGCTACGGCCTAGAAGATATGAGCAAAACAAGTTAAGCATGGCATTGATGCAAAATGCATACAAACATCAAGCAAACACCTCAAAACAAGGATGCAACATGATAATATGAAACTTCATGCGAAATCAAGCAAGTTTCATATAGAGCACACTCAAAACGGAGCAACGGTGCAACACATACACTCTATACAAGTTATAACAACAATCTGTCCAAAACAGCAAGTAGGCATATTGCAAGCATCAAAACAACATGCTACAGCACCTCAATGTGAAAAAAAACGGAATGGACGTGATGTACAGGTAAAGCATAACAAAACATGAACACTGAGCTATCTCCAGAAAATCACTAGAACATGCTCAAACACACATGGCAAGATTGCAAATAATAACAGTTTACAGGCTTAGCAGAATTAACATCAGGTTGTAATGTTTAGAGCTATCAAACATGTTACAGAAACTTAACATGGCAAACAAAGGCATGTCATGAATATACTAATTGCATATAACAGAAGTCCCTTACTGACCATGAGCCAAAAGGGAACAGAAAATATGATGGCATCCATGTAAACATGGCAAGTTATATGACAGATTCATACATGGCAGGAACAACGATAAGTAGGCATGTTGGTGAGGTTGAAGCACTCACCACAGAGCAATACATGGCATGACAAGGCAACCAACAGTAAGAATACATTTTTATGAAGCTAAGCATGGCAAGATCAAGTTCATAGAGTGCATGGATCACTAGCAAAGCTCATGGCAAAACTGAACTTCATGTTAACAGGCTGATAGCAACATTATGTAGCAACTTTGGAGCAAGATTACAACAAGCTACAACAAGCTATAAATGCAAACAGGGGCATGGATGGATAGCTCATAACCATATGTACAAAACATCCTTACTGAAGTATCTCAAAATAAGCATGGATCTCTCTGTAGCATTAAGTTTACATGGCATAAAAATAACAGCAGAACATGGACTGAAATCAGCAACATCACGAGGCCTAGTTTACATGCTTGTGCTAGTCACCACATTGATCACAAAAATACATGGCATACACCCCTGTAAAGATGGCATGGCATAGTTCAAAACATATGTAGGCTCAAGTTCATAAGATGCACACATCAATCATGGCAAAAATGACAAATCATCAAGTTATAACAGTTTCAGCAGATTAACAGCAACATGTAGTCTTGCAACGATGATTCAGGCATCAAGATGAACTCAAATGAACATGATGCAATGGAACGAAATGAAATACTCGTTGAGACGAACAATTTGACATATTATACGCACGAAACGGAGCAGTATGCCGCAAGTTATGATATGATGAACATGACATGAAAATATCACAAACTCGGGGACTTAGGAATTTCGGGGTCAACCTCTAGCTTGCACGGATATCGAGGCGGTGGCGGATCTGGCCGGAGCTTCACCGGAGATGGAGAGGAAGGGCTCGGGGCGACCTCCTCCGGCCGGATCTCGCCGGATCCGGCGCGGGGCGGCGCGGGGATGGCGGTGGAGGGGCTCGAGAGCCGCGACGGAGGGGCGCCGGACGGCGGGGCAGCGTGGTGGAGGCGGACGGAGGCGGCGGCCGGCTTGCTCCGGCGAGCCAGATGGGCCCCGGCGGCGCGGGGCACCCGGGCGCGAGCGGGAGGCGCTGGCGGCGGGGACGTGGACCGGCGACGAGGCCGCGAGGCGGCGGCGACGGCCCAGGCCGGCACGGGCAGCTAGGCGCGCCGGGAGGCGGGGTCACCGGCGGGCAGAGGCGGCGGGGCGCTGGCGGGATCGAGCGGCGGACGGCTCGGGCCCGCGGGACACGGCGGCGGGCGCGGTCGGGCTCGCGTGGGCCTGCGATGGTCTCGGCGGGCCGTGGCCGCGGGGACGACGGTGGCGGACAGGTGCCGGCTCCAGATTGGGCAGGGGCGGCGGCGGACATGTCCGGGCAGCCGGGGAGATGTGTCCGACGGCGCAGAGGAAGGGGAGGCTAGGGTTGGACTGTGGGATTTTCGGAGGGGATCACATATATATAGCTAGAGGGAGCTAGGAGAGTCCAAATGAGGAGCGGTTTTCGGCCACGCGATCGTGATCGAACGACCGAGAGCATGGAGGGGAGTTTGATGGGTTTTGGGCCACTTTGGAGGGGTGTTGGGCTGCAACACAAAGAGGCCTTTTACGGTTACCCGGTTAACCGTTGGAGTACCAAACGACCTCCAAATGGCACGAAACTTGACAGGCGGTCTACCGGTGATATACCAAGGCCGCTTGGCAAACCTCGGGCCATTCCGAGAAAGTTTAACACCTGCTCACAACATGAGACAAAAGGGGAACGCCGGAGGACATAAGAGTGTCGGATTGCAAAACAGACAACGGGGAAAATGCTCAGATGCATGAGATGAACACGTTTGCAAAATGAAATGCACATGATGACATGGCAAAATGCAACACACAAGAAAATGACATGGCAACGACGGCGAATAACTGGCGGACACCTGGCGCATTGGATCCGGGGCGTTACACGCATCTTCAACAATTCTTGGATAGGTGTTGAATTCTATGATGTTGAAATTAATTTGCATTCATATCTGGTTCAAATTGATGTTGTCAAAATTCATCATCATTTGCAGTGTGCTCACATTGTGGCAAACTAAACCAGGGAACCTGCTCAAGAGGAAACTACGCCTGCAACACGAGATCGTTTCTACGGAACACACCGAAATCCATTATTTTCAGAAAATTTATCCAACAGTCTGCAAATACCTTTCCTTACGCTAGTCAAATGTTCAAGCTTCTAAATAAACCACTCTCTATTTTGTCCAAAGAAAAAATAATACATCTAACACCGGTTAGGTTGTTCCTAACAGGACAAATACATGACTAATTTTGTACAAAAAAATTTAGTGTCCTTAGCAAGAAGCAGGGACCAACCTTTGTGGATACTATGTTTGCAGACACATGACCTCCATCTGCAAATCTGCTGATAGTTGTGACGATCCTCGCGAATTAGTACCAGTAAGTCTATCCTAATTAATATCTTCTACTCCACTCATATGGCACATTCTGATCTTAGAAATACTGCAGCTCATCTTAAAACCGAGGACCGCTGAACCGCTCCCGGCTGGTGAATTGCTGATGGTTCGGAGATTTATCAGCGACTTCTTTCTGGATCACTACATAAATCTCACTGGTGATAATGAAGATTCCTGCATGCGTTCTCCTGAAACATTGAGTAAGAGTTAGCCGCTAAACATATAATGCATGGATCCATTGTTTTCCATCTGATGAGGTCTTCATATTTCGTACACTATGATTAATTATGTAATGCATATATGTGTGGTCAAATCATTGGAATTTAGCTACCATATGTTCAATTGCAATTGTTGCAAAATCTGATGAATGTTCTTCCTGTGGACACTATTTGTTCAATTGAATATTGTGGCGAATTTGCTTTTTGCGTGCCGATTCAAAATGGGATATTTTTTTATTTGTTCAATTAAATGTTGTGGCGAATTTGCTTTTTGCGTGCCGATTCAAAATGGGACATTTTTGTTTTAACCTGGCAATTGCTCCGCATACGGTTCAACTAAATGAGTGTGTGCGATCCACATTGGAAAGCATATGTCAATCATAGAGGAACCATCGGTGATACACAGCAGATCGCAAACGATTTGCGGCGCTACTACGTGTGCGTAGGTTCTTCGGAACCGTTTGTGATATCGCGTTATCGCACACGAGAACTGGGAGTAAACCGTGCCCAATGCAAAATAAAATCCCAGTCGTATTTTTTTTCCAGGAAACGTGTGGGATCCCAAACGAAAAGCACACGTCACTCTTGCGGCAACCATCGGTGATACCTAACAAATCACAAACGGTCTGCAGTACTTGTATGTGTGTGAAGGGGCTCCTGAACTGTTTGTGATAGAACACTATCGCAAACGGTAATTGTTGGCAAACGTGTGCGATGGAGTCTAGCATGGCAGACGGGTTACATAGAAAACTCGTGTGCGATAGGGCACAAATCTCACACAGTTCATATGTTGGCCCGTGGGCCTTACATACTGTTTACCAAACGGTTCGTTATGACAGACCATATGGTTTCACTACGTCATTAGAAATGCTCAATCACCAATACCACACGTGCGAAAGAATTTAGTGTTTGCTGCATCGCACACGATTACATTTTGGAAGGCCTCTGGATCACTGCTCCATATCCCCGACGGTTTCTAGGTCGTGTGGGAAGGACACCCTATCGCACACACTCACTTGGCAACAGTTCCAAATGTCGTCGTGGAAAGGGGTTAAAAACCGTTTGTTTAGGACCGACGCACACCAGTGTAAGAGAATCATTAGTGGAATCAAGAGAACTACTAGAAGCAACAATATTGGATTTAGCATGATTATTATTACTACTAGATGAAGAATCTTTCTTACTCTTGTTGCTAGATTTTACTTGTGGCATGTAAGTAGACAAGAGTAAATGCTTGGCAATGTAAGAGGAACTTTTCATATGAAGATCATCATTGATTGCTTTTAGGAACCCATGCTCTTGCTCTAGGTTGAGCTTTTCAAAGCGTATCTTCTTGTGAGTCTTTAAAAGCTCTCGATGATCTTCTAAGGTAGTTTCATGAGATAACTTAAGAGTATTTAGTTCTTTAGTTAGACGCTCAATCTCCTTCTTATCATCGTCATTCGTTTCATCTTGATCAGCATGATTAATAGCAAGTTCATCATAGTTTTCATCACTAGAGTTGTCAACAAGTAAATCATCATCACCTAGCAAATCATCTTCATCACTATTGAAATCAACATACTCGGGGTGTGATACCTTTGGCCCATTAGCCATGAAGCATCTTCCAATTCCTTCATTTAGCGAGTCAAATATGTCATGGGAGTTGGTTGACACAAGTGCTAGACTGGCAACACCTTCATCTTGAGTATATTCTGAGTCAGAGTGATAACTTCTGTCAGAGTGGTGGTCGGAGTCGGAGCCGGATACCCATTCACCAACATGAGCTTGATGTCTTCGTTTTGTGTAGCTCCTTGATGACTTGTCCTTTATTTCTGAATCCTTGCTTCTGCGAGAGGTTCTTCATTCATTATGATCATCTCTACTCCTTCTCTCCCTTGGAGGTGATTCTTCTCTTTTGCTTCTCCTTTTAGGTGATTCTTCTCTTGTTTTGTAGGGAGCCGTACACTCATTGGAATAGTGTCCAGGTCTTCCACAATTGTAGCAATTACGCTCACGACTAGAAGATCTTTTCTCATTGTAGGACCTTGACTTGGAACTTGTTTCTTTGCTTCTACTCTTGTAGAACTTGTTGAAGTTCTTCACCATTAGGCTCAATTCTTCATTGAAGGCTTGTTTCTCACTTGATGATTGTAACACCCATGATGCGGCTATATCTCTCACGTGTCGAGGCCCGACTTAGAGGCATAACCGCATGGTGGTTTTGTCGCAAGAAGGGTCATCTTCACACAATCCCATGTAATGAACAAAATGGGATAAAGAGTTGGCTTACAATCACCACTTCACACAAAGAACATATAAATCATACATCATTCAGAACACACACATAGTCCGACTACAGACGAAGCCAAAAGAAAAGAAGATAACCCAATTCCTAGATCCCCGATCATCCCTACTGGGCTCCACTACTGATCAATATGAAACGAAACATAGCAACAACCAAGATCTTCGTTGAGCTCCCATCTGAGCTCGGTTGCATCACTTGCACTGGTATCATCGGCACCTGCAACTGTTTGGTAGTATCTTGTGAGTCACGAGGACTCAGCAATCTCAAAACCCGCGAGATCAAGACTATTTAAGCTTATGGGTAGGAGGTGGTAATGAGGTGGAGTTGCAGCAAGCACTAAGGAAATATGGTGGATAACATACGCAAATAAGAGAGAGAAGAGAAGCAATGGAACGGTCGAGAAGCTAGAAGTGATCCTGAAACTACTTACGCACAATCATAACACAAAGACCGTGTTCACTTCCCGGACTCCGCCGAAAAGAGACCATCACGGCTACACACGCGGTTGATGCATTTTAATTAAGTCAAGTGTCAAGTTCTCTACAACCGGATATTAACAAATTCCCATCTGCCACATAACCGCGGGCATGGCTCTCGAAAGTTTATACCCTGCAGGGGCGTCCCAACTTAGCCCATCACAAGCTCTCACGGTCAACGAAGGATATTCCTTCTCCCAGGAAGACCCGATCAGTCTCGTAATCCCGGTTTACAAGACATTTCAACAATGGTAAAACAAGACCAGCAAAGCCGCCCGATGTGCCGACAAATCCCGATAGGAGCTGCACATATCTCGTTCTCAGGGCACACCGGATGAACACTACATACAACTAAAACCAGACCTCAAGTATCCCCAAGGTGGCACTGCAAGTGGCTCTAGTTCAGACCAACACTCAGAGTAGCACTGGCCTGGGGGGGGGGGGTTAAAATAAAGATGACCCTCAGGCTCGCAAAAACCCAAGGGAAGCTACCATGTCTATCCCACCATGGCCGTCGCCCATGAAGGACTTGCCTCACTAGCGGTAGATCTTCACGAAGTAGGCGATCTCCTTGCCCTTAGAAACTCCTTGGTTCAACTCCACAATCTTGTCGGAGGCTCCCAAGTGACACCTAGCCAATCTAGGAGACACCACTCTCCAAGAAGTAACAAATGGTGCGTTGATGATGAACTCCTTGCTCTTGTGCTTCAAATGATAGTCTCCCCAACACTCAACTCTCTCTCATAGGTTTTGGATCCGGTGGAAAGAAGATTTGAGTGGAAAGCAACTTGGGCAAGGCTAGAGATCAAGATTCATATGGTAGGAATGGAATATCTTGGCCTCAACACATGAGTAGGTAGTTCTCTCTCAGAAATAGGATGCTGGAAGTGTAGGCTTGTTCTGATGGCTCTCTCCATGAATGAAGAAGAGGTGGAGGGGTATATATAGCCTCCACACAAAATCTAACCATTACACACAACTTGCCAAACTCGGTGGGACCGAATCAACAAATTCGGTCGGACCGATTTAGCAAATCTAGTGACCGTTAGGATTTTCGGTGGGACCGAAATGCAACTCGGTAGGACCGTTATGGTTAGGGTTAGGGCATAATGTAATCTCGGTAAGACCGACTACACAAACTCGGTGGGACCGATTTTGGTAATTAGCTAACCAGAGAGTTGGTCAGGCAAACTCGATGGGACCGATTACTCAAACTCGGTGGGACCAATTTTGATAATAAGTTAACCAGAGAGTTTGCATTGTAATCTCGGTAGTACCAATTGCTCAAACTCGGTGAGACCGATTTTGGTAATGGACATACACAGAGAGATTACAATCCCATCTCGGTGGGACCGAGATCCCTATCGGTGAGACCGATTTGCCTAGGGTTTGTGGCAGTGGCTATGTCATCAAAACTCGGTGGTGTCGGATAGAAAGAATTAGTGGGGCCGAGTTTGACTTTTAGGTTTAGGACATATGTGGAAGTAGGAAAGTAGTTGAGGGTTTTGGAGCATATCACTAAGCACTGTGGAGCAAGAAACTCATTAAGCAACACCTCATCCCTCCTTGATAGTATTGGCTTTTCCTATAGACTCAATGTGATCTTGGATCACTAAAATGTAAAATGAAGAGTCTTGAGCTTGAAGCTTGAGCCAATCCTTTATCCTTAGCATCTTGAAGGAGTTCCCACAACCTTTAGTCCATGCCACTCCATTGTTGAACTTGTTTGAAACATACTAGATAAAAGTGTTAGTCCAACAAAAGATATGTTGACATTAATTACCAAAACCACCTAGGGAGCACTTGTGCTTTCAATCTCCCCCTTTTTGGTAATTGATGACAACATACATCAAAGCTTTAGATGAAGATATAAGGAATAGCAAGTAAAGCTTTGGAAGGACATGTAACAAGCATAGGCTCCCCCTACATGTATGCAATCATGTGAATATGGAATATAGAAGCATGTGAGAGCATAACCATGATAGAGTAGGCAATGTGTTACATGTATCTTGGCCATATGCATCAGAGCAAAGAATATTAAGGAAAATACCTTCATGCTCATGAGTCCTTCTTGCAAACAGTATGTACATCAGCAAGAATTCCTCATACACATGATTGTGATGCATATGCTTACCTTGTAGTCTTGAGTTGGCTTAGGATGGAATGAACCTGCACAAACAAGGTTAGATAACACAGGTGCATATACTAGCCAGAGCAAGCAGAAGAAACCACAAGAATACCAAGACTTGGATGGCATGTAGAGAGTGAGTACTAAGTACCACATTGGATTAGACATGTCCCCAAGAGTAAAGATATGCAATGAATTTAAATGATTTCTTTCCCTTAGATGTCTTGCTCCCCCTAAATCTAGCATGGGATATTGGGAGAAGATAGGGAATAGAAAATCAGAGCTGAAAGATATAAATGAACAGAGTGAATGCAAACTAATGCAAATAAGCAAAAAAGATCATATGAACATGTCTCTCCCCTCAAGAAGACATGTGGCATCTCTCCTCTTGAACACCAAGCATCTGGGATCCTTGAGAAATACTTTCTACTTATGTATTCTCTCACCCTGAGGATCTCTCTCTAAATGATAAGCTTTGATGTTATCTCTCTCCCCCCCTTTGACATCAATTTCCAAGAAGGGTTTTCTGGAATTTGTCGAATGGGTTTAGTCGTTGAGTCACAACATAAAGCAATGATAAAAATGTGATGCTTGTAGAGGACAAGATTCATTGAGTGGAGCTGGATCAAAAGAAATACAGAATAAGTGGCAAACTGTTTTTCCTGTTGTGAAACCGGTGGCACCGAGTGGTAGGCTTCGGTTGTACCGAAAGGATTCGGTTGGACCGAAAACAACAAATCGACGAAAGCAAGTTCATCACAGAGAAAACACTTGTCACCTCTACTCACTAGACTAGTAAGATCTCACAAAGATTTGCAAGGAATTGACTGAAAGATATGCAATGAATTGGATGCAGAAAATGCAGAGCAAACAGAAAGAAATCTAGATGAAGTTTTTTTTTGAAAGGGGAAACAAATATGCATGAGACAAATGCAAAAAAACACAGAAGAGAACATAAGAGAACTTCATCTAGAGATGGTCGGCAACAAGGTCACCTATGTTAGAGTATATTGACTTAGGAGTCAAGTGGGATCACTTGATCATAGGTCATACTCATCGTTTAAGCTCAAAATGGGGTTACCATTTTTTCGTTTAAGCATCTTGATGTATTCACATCTTGTCGAGTTGCTTTAGCTCATGACTCGGAGTAAAGCTTCTCTAAGATGGAATAACATACCTTGGTTGGTGGTGTAGTCCATGTAGTTGAACTTGTGTGGGTTGCTCAAAGTTGATGTAGCTCATCAAGAATTGGGAGCACCACTTGGAATTTGAGTCCATCTACCTACATGGGTTAGTTCTTGCAAGGAAGAGCACTTGTGTATCCAAAAATGACAATCATGAAGCTCAACATAGAATTTGTCAAAGGATATGTTTGAATGGTTCCGTGCTTCCTTGTCTTCAACCACCTTTGTGTAGAGACTTAGTGATGTAGAGATTGCTCAAGATATGAGTAGGTTACAACCTCATGGAATTAGATTCATCCAAGTACCTACATGGGTTAGATAGCATGCAAGATGAAAATTTATCCAAGACATAAGATTTTCATCATAAGACAAATATCAAGGATTAGTCATAAGCTCATGTCTTGCATGTATCCAATGGAGTTTCTACTCCAAGTTTGAAGCATCAATGATGTTCAATTCTCTTCTCAACCTGCAAAACACTTTCTCATCAAGAGGTTTAGTGAATATATCTGCTAATTGCTTTTCGGTGCGAACATGCTTAAGATCGATGTCACCCTTAGCAACATGATCTCGAATGAAATGATGACGAACTTCAATATGCTTGGTTCGAGAATGTTGCACGGGATTATGACCAATTTTGATAGCACTTTCATTGTCACAAATCAATGGAACATGTTTCACATATATCCCATAGTCTTTAAGAGTTTGGGTCATCCAAAGTAATTGAGCACAACAGGAACCAACGACAATGTATTCCGCTTCGGCGGTGGATAAGGATACCAAGTTTTGTTTCTTGGAAGACCAAGACACAAGAGATCTACCAAGAAATTGACAAGTACCCGAAGTGGACTTTCTATCAACCTTGTCTCCGGCATAGTCCGGGTCGGAATAGCCAATAAGATCGAAAGAGGCCCTCTTAGGATACCAAATGCCAAAATTTGGTGTATGGATTAAGTATCTCACTATCCTTTTCACGGCCTTAAGATGACATTCTTTAGGAGCAGTTTGATATCGTGCACACATGCACATACTTAGCATGATATCGGGACGTGAAGCACATAGATATAACAATGAACCAATCATAGAGCGATTAACCTTTAGATCAACCGGTTCACCATCTTTGGTCAAGTCAAGATGTCCACTAGTAGGCATGGGTGTAGGCATACCTTTGCATTCTTGCATATTGAACTTCTTGAATAAGTCCTTGGTGTACTTCGTTTGAGAAACAAAGGTACCTTCCTTAGTTTG
Organism: Triticum aestivum; assembly: GCF_018294505.1. Lineage (NCBI taxonomy): Eukaryota > Viridiplantae > Streptophyta > Magnoliopsida > Poales > Poaceae > Triticum > Triticum aestivum. The sequence goes on from NC_057795.1 coordinate 483,763,917, forward strand.
CTTGATTTGCAAACCAAGAAAGAATTTGAGTTCACTCATCATAGACATCTCAAACTTCTCCGACATTAGCTTCCCAAACTTTTCACTAAAATGAGGGTTAGTTGAACCAAATATAATATCATCAACATAGATTTGGTACACAAATAGTTCTCCATTAACCCATTTAGTAAAAAGAGTAGAATCAATTTTACCAATTTCAAAGCCTTTTTCAATAAGGAACTTGGTTAAGCATTTATACCATGCTCTAGGAGCTTGTTTAAGACCATAAAGGGCTTTGTGAAGTTTGTAAACATGGTTTGGTTTTTTAGGATTGACAAGCCGGGAGGTTGCTTAACATAAACTTCCTCCTCTATTTCACCATTTAGAAAAGCACTTTTATTGTCCATTTGGTACAAGGTGATATCATGATGATTAGCATAGGCAAGTAAGATGCGAATGGACTCAAGTCTAGCAACGGGAGCGTAAGTCTCACCATAGTCCATACCTTCGACTTGTGTGTAACCTTGGGCGACGAGACGTGCTTTGCTGCGAACTACTTGTCCATCTTCATCTTGCTTGTTGTGAAACACCCATTTGATACCGATGACGTTGTGGTTGTTGTCGGGCTTCTCAACCAATGTCCAAACTTGGTTCCTCTCAAAATTGTGTAGCTCTTCATGCATAGCATTTATCCAATCCGGATCTTCCAATGCTTCTTCAACCTTCATAGGTTCAATGCTAGAGATGAAAGAATAGTTTTCACAAAATTTAGCTAAGCGAGTTTTAGAGCGACTGATTCTCCCGGTTTGAATGTCATTGTAGATTTGCTCGATGGGATGATCTTTAGCAATTCTTGCTCGAACTCGTGATAGCTTTTGCTTGGGTCTTCCTTGAACATCTTATTCATCTTGTTTTTCTTCTTGGCCTTCTTCATTGTTGGCGTTGTTGTTCTCTTGTCGTGGTGGAGAAGGAGGTTGTTGACGTTCATCTTGATGCACTTCCTCGTTTTCTTCATCTTGGTGCGTCCCACTTGTGGATGCTTCCGTATCAACTCTTGGTTCACCTTGTCATGAAGTAGAGGCTTCCACTTGGATGGACGAGGTACTCTCCTTCACCTCCGTTGGACGAACCTTGCCAATAGACAAGTCTTGGATTGCTTCCGAAGGATCTTTGTCTCCTACATCAATTGGCAATTGCTCTACTTGCGAGCCGTTAGATTCATCAAACTTCACATCTACCATCTCTTCAACCTTTCGGGTGAAATTGTTGTAGACATGGTAAGTGTGAGAGTTTGAGCCATAACCTAGTAGGAAACCTTCATGAGACTTAGGAGCAAATTTAGAATGACGATGCTTATCAAGAATGTAGCACTTTGAGCCGAATACTCGAAAGTATCCAACTTGGGGTTTGTTACCCGTGAGGAGCTCATATGCCGTCTTGCCGAGTAGCTTGTGAAGATACAAGCGAGTTGTTGCATGACAAGATGTCTCAACCGCTTCTGCCCAAAAGTGCTTCAGTGTCTTGTATTCATCAAGCATCATTCTCGCCATTTCGATGAGCGTCCGGTTCTTCCTCTCAACAACTCCATTTTGTTGAGGTGTGTACGTAGCCGAGAACTCGTGTGAAATCCCTTCTTCACCAAGGAAGGTGTCCACATTTGCGTTCTTGAACTCCGTTCCGTTGTCACTGCGAACCTTCTTGATCTTCACTTCAAATTGATTTTGGGCCTTCCTAGCGAAGTTTTTGAAGATCTTTTGGACCTGCGATTTATCATCGAGAAAGAACATCCACGTAAATCTGGAAAAATCATCAACTATAACTAGACCAAAAGAATTTCCACCGAGACTCTTGTAAGAGTTGGGACCAAAAAGATCCATGTGGAGTAGCTCGAGTGGCCTCCTTGTGGTCATGATGTTCTTCACGGGATGCCTTCCTCCAACCTGTTTACCTGCTTGACAAGCACTGCAAAGTCTATCCTTACCAAATATGACATCATTAACTCCAAGGATATGATTCCCTTTAATAAGCTTGTCAAGGTTTCGCATACCAACATGACCTAGTCGTCTATGCCATAACCAACCTTTTGAGGATTTAGCAATGAAGCAAGTTTTAGGTTGAGCCTTTTTAGTGAAATCAACAATGTATAGATCACCTCTATGCACACCGGTAAAGACCATTTTATGATTATCTCGATGAAACACTTGGCAATCTACTTCAGTAAATAGGACATTGAAACTAAAATCAGCAAGTCTAGATACTGAAAGTAAGTTGTATCCAAGAGATTCAACGAGCATGACATTTTGTATGGAGCTATCATGTGATATGGCCACCTTACCAAGGCCAACCACCTTACCCTTTGAGTTGTCACCGAAAGTGACATACTTTCGAGGACTATCATTTTCAGCAAGCTCATGAAACATGTCTTTATCTCCGGTCATGTGATTGGTACATCCACTATCAAGAACCCATTCCTTTCCTCCTGACATATATCCCCGAAGATTTGCCATAAGGCGAAAATGTCTCATTGCATCATCAAGATCGAAGTCACTATCATCATCCTCATCATAGTATCCATGTTCAACATCGTCATGTGGTGGATCGAATCCTAGAGAGGGTAATTCGTTAGGGTGAGTTTGACAATGATCTTGCTTATGAATTTTTATAGCTTCGGAAATAATATCACTAATAATTCCAACATCTCCTTTGGCACGCATAAGGTTTGTAAGTTCAAATAGACGATCACCAAACATAGGATCACTAGTATTCATCTTACTCAAGGCAATAGACTTATGGAGAATTTCATCTAGATTTTTCAAGGAATAATCTGGAAAGCGTTCCTCAAGAAATTTCCATATAGTGTAGGCACACTCAAGAGTAGGCAAGTTTATAATTAAGTTTCTAGGCAAGCCTCTAGTGATAAGATTTATAGTTCTAAGATTCCTAATCATGTCAATTGACTCATCAGGGGTTGGATGCATAGGATCAATATGAGGTGCACAAGGGCTAGCAATTTACTTGTTCAAATGATATTGATTGAAAATTACAAGCATCTCATTTTTCCACTCATGAAAATACTCTCCATCAAGAATAGGCACTCTATGTCTAAGACTCCCCAAAGAAGACTCATCCATCTTCCTCCAATGGTGATTAAACCAAGGCAATGGAGACCAATGCTCTGATACCACTTGTAGGACCTTGAGAAGAGGTGTCTAGAGGGGGGGGGGGTGATTAGACACTAAGTACCAAAGTTGCAGTTTTTAATTTTCCTTAAATTTAAGTGATGTTTAGGCGCAAGTTTAACATTCACAATACATAACAAGCAAGCATGCAAAGAGTATATGCGCAGGGGAAAGTAAAGCATACAACTTGCAAGAATGTAAAGGGAAGGGTTTTGGAGGATTCAAACGCAATTGGAGACACGGATGTTTTTGGCGTGGTTCCGATAGGTGGTGCTATCGTACATCTATGTTGATGGAGACTTCAACCCACGAAGGGTAACGGTTGCGCGAGTCCATGGAGGGCTCCACCCACAAAGGGTCCACGAAGAAGCAACCTTGTCTATCCCACCATGGCTGTCGCCCACGAAGGACTTGCCTCACTAGCAGTAGATCTTCATGAAGTAGGCGATCTCCTTGCCCTTACAAAATCCTTGGTTCAACTCCACAATCTTGTCGGAGGCTCCCAAGTGACACCTAGCCAATCTAGGAGACACCACTCTCCAAGAAGTAACAAATGGTACGTTGATGATGAACTCCTTGCTCTTGTGCTTCAAATGATAGTCTCCCCAACACTCAACTCTCTCTCATAGGTTTTGGATCTGGTGGAAAGAAGATTTGAGTGGAAAGCAACTTGGGGAAGGCTAGAGATCAAGATTCATATGGTAGGAATGGAATATCTTGGCCTCAACACATGAGTAGGTAGTTCTCTCTCAGAAATAGGATGCTGGAAGTGTAGGCTTGTTCTGATGGCTCTCTCCACGAATGAAGAGGAGGTGGAGGGGTATATATAGCCTCCACACAAAATCTAACCATTACACACAACTTGCCAAACTCGGTGGGACCGAATCAACAAACTCGGTCGGACCGATTTAGCAATCTAGTGACCGTTAGGATTTTCGGTGGGACCGAAATGCAACTCGGTAGGACCGATATGGTGAGGGTTAGGGCATAATGTAATCTCGGTAAGAACGATTACACAAACTCGGTGGGACCAATTTTGGTAATTAGCTAACCAGAGAGTTGGTCAGGCAAAGTCGGTGGGACCGATTACTCAAACTTGGTGGGACCGATTTTGATAATAAGTTAACCAGAGAGTTTGCATTGTAATCTCGGTAGTACTGATTGCTCAAACTCGGTGAGACCAATTTTGTCAATGGACATACAAAGAGAGATTACAATCCCATCTCGGTGGGACCGAGATCCCTATCGGTGAGACCGATTTGCCTAGGGTTTGTGGCAATGGCTATGTCATCAAAACTCGGTGGCGCCAGATAGAAAGAATCAGTGGGGCCGAGTTTGACTTTTAGGTTTAGGACATATGTGGAAGTAGGAAAGTAGTTGAGGGTTTTGGAGCATATCACTAAGCACTGTGGAGCAAGAAACTCATTAAGCAACACCTCATCCCTCCTTGATAGTGTTGGCTTTTCCTATAGACTCAATGTGATAGTGGATCACTAAAATGTAAAATGAAGAGTCTTGAGCTTGAAGCTTGAGCCAATCCTTTGTCCTTAGCATCTTGAAGGAGTTCCCACAGCCTTTAGTCCATGCCACTCCATTGTTGAACTTGTCTGAAACATACTAGATAAAAGTGTTAGTCCAACAAAAGATATGTTGACATTAATTACCAAAACCACATAGGGAGCACTTGTCCATTCAGCAAGGAACACAAAATCAAGGAACATAACACCGGTATGACGGAAACTAGGGCGGCAAGACTGAAACAAAACACCAGGCATAAGTCCGAGCCTTCCACCCTTTACCAAGTATATAGGTGCATTAATTAAATAAGAGATATTGTGATATCCCAAAATAATCCTGTCCAACATGGAGCAATCTTCAACTTCACCTGCAACTATCAACTCTATAAGAGGGGCTGAGCAAAAGCGGTAACGTAGCCAAACAACGGTTTGCTAGGAAAGGTGGGTTAGAGGCTTGACATGGCAATATGGAGGCATGGTAAACAAGTGCTAGGTAGCACAACATAGAGACAGAACGAAGCAACTAGCATGCAAAGATAGAAGTGATATCGAGGGTAATGGTCATCTTGCATGAAATCCCGAAAGGAAGAAGAATGAGTCCGAGAAGTAGACGAACCAACATACTCGAACGTATCCTCACAACTCCGGAATGAAACCGAAGCTAATGAGAGAAGCAAACCGGAAAGACCCAAACAACATGGTAAACAACCATCACATAAACATGGCATGATGCACAACCAAGTATGATGCATGTCCGGTTTAATGAGGCATGGCATGGCAAGGTGCACAAACAATACTACAAATTAAGTGGAGCTCAATACGCGATGAGTTGCATATTGCCGAAACACCACATGCAAGTATTTAGTTCACTCTCGTCTAGGTACACCTCAATATTAAATGTTGTTAAACATGGCAAGAGGTGAAACATAATAAAACTACCTATCTAGGCAAGTTTAAATGAGGCCGGAACAACGAACAACAATTCCGGAAAATCCCCATGTGCATATTTTAGATTCGGTACTGTTATGCCCTAAACCATATTTTAATATTGTTAAACAAGAAATAAAGTGCAACAAGTTAATCTATGCAATTTTCCACCCCATTTACATATTAAGTTTATTTAAAACCAAGTTACGGTTATTTAGTGATGAAATAAATCATTTTAGCATGGCATTTGAGCAAATTTAAACAAAAAACATTTTAAACATTTTAAACAAGGGTGAAATTTGCATATTATGAAACTAGATGAAATTCTAAGCATTTTACATATTAAAATCATTTTAAACCGATGCACCATTTGTGAGTTATTAAATGCATGATCTAGAGGGACTTTTCTGTAAAACAGGTAAATCACTAGATAATTGATAAAATCGCAGGCAGAAAAAAAACTACATGGGGCCAAAACTTGCTAGGCCAACAGTGCACAGGAGGGGCTGGGGGCTGCTCACCCTGGGCCAAGGCCCGGTTGGTGGTGCTGGGCTGCAGGAGGTCTCGCTAGGCTAGTGCAGGCTAGTGGATCGGTCAACACGAGCGAGGAGCGGGACGAGGTGCTGGTTTAGGCAAGCGAAGCAGAGGTGCAGGAGTGTGAGGCATGGCGCGGCGACGACGCGGCTAACGGTGGCACGAGCAGCGGCAAGGAGGAACAGGGCATCTGGGGTGGACGGGATGAGACGGATCCAGTCCCTGGACCACGGATGTGGCCGGAGACAGGCGAGGGAAGCACGGTCAGGGAGCTCCAATCGGCGGCGCCATGGTTCCCTGTGATAGAAACATGACGATGGGGGTGGTCAGGGAGAGCTTCAACGAAGAAGAGAATGGGGAAGGGAGCATGGGCAACGAGGACGGCCTGCTGGTGACGCCTGGTGGTGGGGAGCTCCGGCGATGACGAACAACAGGAGGCCGGCCTTGGAGCGCTGGTGCTCGAGGCGAGGAGCATCTCCTCGAGGAGGAAGACACCATGAGAGAAGAGCCCGGGGTAGAGTAATCCATTGACGCGGGGCACAACGAGGTGGGAGGCGGCAGGGAGTTCCTCTCCCTGGCTCACGACGAGGGGAACGGGGAGGTCTGCGCGGGCTGGCGGAGTGAGGCACTCGGTGGAGGGACTGGATCGGGAGGGATCCCGAGGTGGAAGGAGGTGGATGTGGTCTCGGTGGTTGGCTGAGAGGTGGATGGCATCGGTTGGGCAGGGAAGAAATCAAGGAGGGGCAAACTAGCGGCGAGGATGGAAGGATTTGGAGGATGGGACAACTCTCCTAGAAATTAGGGTTTGTAGTGATATATATATAGCAAGTGGCTAGGTTAGTTTAGGGGCTAATCCGTCCCTTCGAGCACAATCGGAAGGTCGAGAAATGAATAGGTGGGGAGTCCAAATAAGAAAACGGAGATGTTTTATAGATGTCTGGAGATGATTCGGACCCATTGGTCATGACAGCCCGGGTCGGGTCCGGGAGAAGTTTTCGGACTAGGTTGCGGAGGTGGTCGGTGGTTGTGCAGAGAGGCTCAAACGGTCGGACAACAAATGAACGGTTCGTCTCGAAAGGGATAACAAAGGCAAGGGGGGAACACGGCAACTACGAATGAATGCAAGCTTTATGAAAAGATGCAGATGCAATGCGCATGACGCTATGAGATGAGATGCATGACATGAACAACATGCAAAACAAAAGACAAAAACCCAACCACGAAGGAGATATCAGAACACATAGCCGGAAATGGCAAGAGTTGGAGTTACAATTATAGAAAGTTACATCCGGGGCGTTACAACACTCCACCACTACAAGAGGATCTCGTCCTGAGATGTAGGATGGCACCGAGGGGAAGCGGAAGAGCAAGAGGTAAAACCAAGTTTCTTCTTTGACAAACGAGTGAAACCATGAACCTTGAGAGGTTGAACACATTGAAAGAAACAAAACAACAGAGATGACCAAGATTGCAAATAGTCCATCGAAAAGAGGAACAAGGAACATTACAAGAACTTGAAGGTTGCAAAGACATGAATCAAGAGTTTAATGGACAAGATAGAATTGGAACCACTCTGGTTGAAATGAGATAAACAAGGAGCAAGGAAGAACAAATTTGGACAACACTCCAGTTGAAAAGAGATGCAAGACTTGATAAGATGAAAAGAACTTAGCAGAGGACATAACAATCCTGTTAAACGGATAAGCAAGGAAAAGAACATGATATTTACCAAATGAGATGATGGGTCTAAGAGAGGAACATCGCAATGCCTCCGAAAGAAAGAATAGAAGATAGATAATTGGAATAACATAATGGAGAAGAAAATGCCAACTTGTGCCACAAATGAGCTTGGAAATCATCCTTGCAAAGAAGAATTGAACTGCATTGTTGGAAAATCAACAACGAAAAGCACAAGCTTGTTATGGGCTTATGGCAAACATCTCAAAATGATGAGGTGACAATCGGCCACTAACAGAAGCAATTGATTGGTTGAGATCAATGAAGATAAGAGAAACTTCTTTCACCAAGAGGATAATTGGATAACTTGGGTCATTAATAAGCACCACAATTAGCAACATTCCTTCGGGAAGGCTTTTAGGTGAAAGCTTTACCAAGATAACTCCAAGGAAGAAAATCATAGGTTCAAATACCTCATTCCTGACAACTTGTGAATTACGAAACATGAATGAAAATTGTCAAGAATGATATAAAGCCATCTCCAAAGATAAGGTGGAAGGAATTGCACTTTGGAATGCAAGATGAAGAATACTTGAGCTTTTCCAAGAACAATCTTGAAGAACACTTCAAGAATGAGTTAACTCTTTAGCGAACCATCATGTAGAGCCTCCATGAAGAACTCCGGTAATAAAAGGATGATAAAAAGAAAGAGAAGTTGAAAACACAAGGTGAAGCCTTGCGACGATTTAGATGGAGCTTCACGACGAGATAATGTGGAAAACTTGGAACTCCGGAAAAGAAAATGATTATGAAGAAGAATTGGAGGTTGAAGAGAACCAGAATTGAAGCCTTGCAATGATTTAGATGGAGCTATGAAATGAGTAAACTTTGAAATCCGGGCAAGAAAGATGAATAACTTGGAACCGAGAATTACTTCCTGATGAACAAACTCCGGAAGAAGGAATTAATTACTTGGATGAAACAAGAGTAAAATTATGTCATGCCTATCCTTCATCAATTTAAATTGATGACAAACAATGGATTTGGCATACTACTTATTCTTGTAGAAAGTATTAAGAGAGATATAGCGCAAACTTGGGAAAAACTTGAACAAACCACCGGGAGGATTCGGAAAGAACGAATTAATTGATACGATAACAATGGAAGAGGAATGTTGAAAGAACCACTGTAAGACTTGAAAATGAACATAGCAAAGGCACAATTCACCGGGAATAATTAGAACACGAATAAAGATACTTGAGGGGATTTAGATGCATGAGAACAAAGAGAACATGAACTGATTAGAGGATATTTGAACGATTCACCGGTAAGATTTGGAGAACGATAGGTACACAAGAATGAATAATTCTGAGATGATGGGCTCCGGAGAATCAAACTGAAAAAACTCCTGAATTGCTTTGGGTGGGTGAAAAGAGGTCTCCCAATCGAAAACAATTATGAGAGGATGGCATCAAGCTTGAACTATGCATCTTTGGAAGAACGGGTAAGAATTTAAGAGGATCTCTTCTTTGGTCTTCAAAATCCAAGAATGACGATGAGAAACACCACCATGAATTGTTGAGACACTCTGGAAGGATTAAAAGAAAAAAGGTTGAGCCAAAGATGAAAAGAATTTTGAAAACAACCTTGGAGAAGGCATGTGACTGATGAAAATTCATTCTTACGTATTGGAAATGAATTTGAGAATCGCTCCTGATAATTAGAAGAGTCAGGTAAGATCCTGGGAAAAGACCTGTGGGTTAGGCCCCACTCGAAAAAACCATCGTTCAAGGATTGCTTGAAACAGAGATTGCACCGGTAGAATTAAATAGCTTGAATGATAGAAAAACCTCGAACTAACTCGAACGGATTAAGAATGGAAACATGATTCTTCTGAGATATCTTGAGCACTCCAGATTATGAACTGTGAGAGGTGAATAAATAAGAGAGCCTTGGATAAGAAATTCACATGGGAAGATATGTGAAACAAAAGTAAGAGATATGATCAACACTGAAGCTTGAAATTAATCCATCGGAGAAGAATACAAGAATGAAGAATGATGAACTTGAAGCTCGTGAGCATCTTCACGAGGGATCGCCGGATCAGAACATTGATTGAAAAGAGTGAAGAGACTTCACATGAATAAATGGATACTTGATTAAAATATATGAGTCCTTGAAGATGAAAAGGTTGGGAGGGCGGGAAAACAAAGGCAACTTGGGGCAGATGGAATGGATACCATTGAGAAAAACTTAGAATTGATCTTGCGGATGTTGAAATGATCTGATCCACTTGAAGAGAAGCACACCGGTCGGAAAGAATTGACATGACAATCTCGATGATCAAGAAGGATTAGTATTCACATAGCAATATGAGAACACCGTTTTGGAAAGGTATGGATTCAGCACTTGACATCGAAGCAACTCGAATACCAAAAATAAAACAAAACAAAGGATTTGGCTTGCAGAATAAGCCGGAACAAATACATATGATAGAGATTTACCCAATCCCATATCATGCATCTGTCGGAAAGATATTCTAGGAGCTACTTGAATTCCCACCTATAAACTCTCGAAACTTTCTGTTATGCAATAAGGTGTTGGGGATACAGGGGAAGCAATATATCGCACCCAAACTAAGAATCCCTACATCCAGCTGTATCCATCCGTCAACACATAACCAAGAAACCTTCGGAAATCGTGTACCTTAACCTTCTAAAAGCATCCGTTATACGAGTTATGACTATACTCCCGAACTCCCCAGTACCGGGTGGCGTCAAGGTTATCTCACCAACAACTGCATAAAAGAGATTTTCGATGTCGGCGAAACTCAGGTATTCCAGAACTGCAACGATAAAATTGTGATGACAACACCTCGGAGCTCAACTCCCCGGGACACTGCCACAACCCCTAAATGTCAGGAGGCACCAAGAATAATGTTCTCGTCACAAGACTATCGGAACGATTCCAAGATACCCGCGTGATCCTAATTTTTTTAGTGAAATTTGAGGAGAGCAAAGACAAAACATCTACGTCAGGAGGCCTCACCAGAGCAACGAAGGGACCGAGGAGTAAAAAGAATCCTACTCTCCGATATATATAATTCTAAGAGTCAAAACATTTTTGTTCTAGACTCAACAACGCCAACAATTCGATCAAGCAGGGGGGCTCCTAAGTCGGGGATGGCTCTGATTACCAACTTGTAACACCCACGATGTGGCTATATCTCTCACCTGTCGAGGCATGACTTAGAGGCATAACCACATGGTGGTTTGGTCGCAAGAAGGGTCATCTTCACACAATCCCATGTAATGAACAAGAATGGGATAAAGAGTTATCTTACAATCGCCACTTCACACAATGAACATAGAAATCATACATCATTCAGAGCACACACATAGTCCGACTACGGACGAAGCCAAAAGAAAAGAAGATAACCCAACTGCTAGATCCCTGATCGTCCCAACTGGGCTCCACTACTGATCAACATGAAACAAAACATAGCAATGACCAAGATATTTCTTGAGCTCCCATCTGAGCTCGGTTTTATCACCTACACTGGTATCATCGGCACCTGCAACTGTTTGGTAGTATCTTATGAGTCAGAGGACTCATCAATCTCAAAACCCGTGAGATCAAGACTATTTAAGCTTATGGGTAGGAAGTGGTAATGAGGTGGAGTTGCAGCAAGCACTAAGCAAATATGGTGGCTAACATACGCAAATAAGAGCGAGAAGAGAAGCAACGGAACGTTCGAGAATCTAGAAGTGATCAAAAAGTGATCCTGAAACTACTTACGCACAATCATAACACAAAGACCGTGTTCACTTCCCGGACTCCACCGAAAAGAGACCATCACGGCTTCACACACGGTTGATGCATTTTAATTAAGTCAAGTTTCAAGTTCTCTACAACCGGATATTAACAAATTCCCATCTGCCACATAACCGCGGGCACGGCTCTCGAAAGTTTATACCCTGCAGGGGTGTACCAACTTAGCCCATCACAAGCTCTCACGGTCAACGAAGGATATTCCTTCTTCCAAGAAGACCCGATCAGCCTCGGAATTCCGGTTTACAAGACATTTCAACAATGGTAAAACAAGACCAGCAAAGCCACCCGATGTGCCGACAAATCCCGATAGGATCTGCACATATCTCGTTCTTAGGGCACACCGGATGAACACTACGTACAACTAAAACCAGACCTCAAGTTTCCCCGAGGTGGCGCTGCAAGTGGCTCTAGTTCGGACCAACACTTAGAGGAGCACTGGCCCAGGGGGGGGGGTGTTAAAATAAAGATGACCCTCGGGCTCGCGAAAACCCAAGGGAAAAAGGCTTAGGTGGCAAATGGTAAAACCAAGGTTGGGCCTTGCTGGAGGAGTTTTATTCAAAGCGAACTATCAAGGGGGTCCCATAAATCACCCAACCGCGTAAGGAACGCAAAATCAAGGAACATAACACCAGTATGACAGAAACTAGGGCGGCAAGAGTGAAACAAAACACCATGCATAAGGCCAAGCCTTCCACCCTTTACCAAGTATATAGGTGCATTAATTAAATAAGAGATATTGTGATATCCCAAAATAATCCTGTCCAACATGGAGCAATCTTCTACTTCACCTGCAACTAACAACGCTATAAGAGAGGCTGAGCAAAAGCGGCAACTTAGCCAAACAACGGTTTGCTAGGAAAGGTGGGTTAGAGGCTTGACATGGCAATATGGAGGCATGGTAAACAAGTGCTAGGTAACACAGCATAGCGATAGAACGAAGCAACTAGCAAGCAAAGATAGAAGTAATATCGAGGGTAATGGTCATCTTGCCTGAAATCCCACAAGGAAGAAGAATGAGTCCAAGAAGTAGACGAACCAACCTAGTCGAACTTATCCTCACAACTCCGGAACGAAACCGAAGCTAATGAGAGAAGCAATCCGGAAAGAAGCAAACAACATTGTAAACAACCATCACATAAACATGTCACGATGCACAACCAAGTATGATGCATGTCCGATTTAATGAGGCATGGCATGGCAAGGTGCACAAACAATACTACAAATTAAGTGGAACTCAATATGCAATTAGTTGCATATTGCCGAAACACCACATGCAAGTATTTAGTTCACTCTCGTCTAGGTACACCTCAATATTAAATGTTGTTAAACATGGCAAGAGGTGAAACATAATAAAACTACCTATCTAGGCAAGTTCAAATGAGGACGGAACAACGAACAACAATTCCGGAAAATCACCATGTGCATATTTTAGATTTGGTACTGTTCTACCCTAAACCATATTTTAATATTGTTAAACAAGAAAATAAAGTGCAACAAGTTAATCTATGTAGTTTTCCACCCCATTTACATATTAAGTGTATTTAAAACCGAGCTATGGTTATTTAGTGATGAAATAAATCATTTTAGCATTGTATTTGAGCAAATTTAAACAAACAACATTTTAAACATTTTAAACATGGGTGAAAGTTGCATATTATGAAGCTAGATGAAATTCTAAGAATTTTACATATTAAAATCATTTTAAACCGATGCACCATTTGTGAGTTATTAAATGCATGATCTAGAGGGACTTTTCTGTAAAACAAGTAAATCACTGGATAATTGATAAAATCGCAGGCAGGAAAAAAACTACATCGGGCCAAAACTTGTTGGGCCAACAGTGCACAGGAGGGGCTGGGGGCTGCTCATCCTGGGCCAAGGTCCGGTTGGTGGTGCTGGGCTGCAGGAGGTCTCGCTGGGCTAGCGCAGGCCAGTGGATCGGTCAACGCGAGCGAGGAGCGGGACGAGGCGTTGGTTCAGGCGAGTGAAGCAGAGGCACAGGACAACGAGGCTTGGCGCGGCGACGACGCGGCTAACAGCAACGCGAGCAGCGGCAAGGAGGAACATGGCATTTGGGGTGGACGGGACGAGACGGATCCAGTCCCTGGACCACGGATCTGGCCGGAGACGGGCGAGGGAAGCACGGTCAGGGAGTTCCAATCGGCGGCGCCATGGTTCCCTGTGACAGAAACAGGACGATGGGGGTGGTCAGCGAGAGCTTCAACGAAGAAGAGAATGGGGAATGGAGCATGGATGGTGAGGACGGCCTGCTGGCGACGCCTGGTGGTGGGGAGCTCCGGCGATGACGAACAGCAGGAGGCCGGCCTTGGAGCGCTGGTGCTCAAGGCGAGGAGCATCTCCTCGAGGAGGAAGACGCCATGGGAGAAGAGCCCGGGGTAGAGGAAGCCACCGGCGCGGGGCAGCACAAGGTGGGAGGCGGCAGGGAGCTCCTCTCCCTGGCTCGCGACGAGGGGAACGGGGAGGTTTGCGCGGGCTCGCGGAGTGAGGCGCTCGGTGGAGGGACTGGATCGGGAGGGATCCCGAGGTGGAAGGAGGTGGAGTGGTCTCGGTGGTTGGCTAAGAGGTGGATGGCATCGGTTGGGCAGGGAAGAAATCGAGGAGGGGCAAACTGGCGGCGACGGCGGAAGGATTTGGAGGATGGGACAGCTCTCCTAGAAATTAGTGTTTGGACTGATATATATATATATATCAAGTGGCTTGGTTAGTTTAGGGGCTAATCCGTCCCTTCGATCGCAATCGGAAGGTCGAGAAGTAAATAGGTGGGGAGTCCAAATAAGAAAACAGAGATGTTTTATAGATGTTTGGAGATGATCCAGACCCATTGGTCATGACAGCCCGGGTCAGGTCCGGAAGAAGTTTTCGGACTAGGTTGCGGAGGTGGTCGGTGGCTGTGCAGAGAGGCTCAAACGGTCAGACAACAAATGAACGGTTTGTCTCGAAAGGGATAACAAAGGCAAGGGGGGAACGTGGCGACTACGAACGGATGCAAGCTTTATGAAAACATGTAGATGCAATGCGCATGATGCTATGAGATGAGATGCATGACATGAACAACATGCAAAACAAAACACAAAAATCCAACCACGAAGAAGATATCACAACACATAGCCGAAAATGGCAAGAGTGGGAGTTACAATTATAGAAAGTTACATCCGGGGCGTTACAATGGTGTAGGAGCATCACATGACGTTTTGTAAGCACCACTAGACTTGTTGTGAAGCTCTTCTTTATCCTTGAGTGACATCTCATGAGCAACAATTCTACCAATGACTTCGGTTGGCTTGAGATCTTTGTAATTGGGCATCATTTGGCTGAAAGTGCACACGGTATCATATTTTCCATCCAAGGCTCTTAGGATCTTCTTGATGATGAATCTGTCGGTCATCTCTTCACTTCCTAAGCCGGCAATCTCATTTGTGATGAGATCAAGCCTAGAGTACATTTCAGCAACACCTTCACCATCCTTCATTTTGAACTTGTCAAGATGAATTTGGATTCCTTGATGGAGTCGGTACCTTCGTGCATATCAATGAAAGTATCCCAAATTTCCTTAGCATTCTCAAGACGACTGATTTTTTTTTGAATTCTTCAGGGCACAATCCGTTGAAGAGGATATCGCAAGCTTGAGCATTGTATTGCAACATCTTCAATTCTTCCACGGTTGCTTCACGATTAGGTTCTCTCCCATCAAAGAATTCTCCTTCCAAGCCAATACACACAATAGCCCAAACGGCAGGGTTATGTCCAAGAATATGCATATTCATCTTATGATTCCAACTAGCGAAATTAGTACCATCAAAGTAAGGACCTCTACGGTGGTAATTTCCCTTGCTAGATGCCATACTCTCCTAGGTTGTGAAACCAAGGCTATGATCACCATGCTATGGAAATCAAGGCAAAAGGAGACCAAAGCTCTGATACCACTTGTAGGATCAAAAGTATGTCTAGTTGCCGCCAAAGTTGCTGTTGTTTTCTTCGAGTCTTGTTGTTGGATCTTTTGGGCTGCAGAAAAAAGAAAAAAAGAGCAAAAAAAGTGAGAGAAAAAAGAAGAGAAAGTGTTGAGCAAGTGTGCAATCATATTTAGTTTGGTGATAAATTTCAGAAGTTGTAGTGGCAAGTGTTGCAGCTCAAACGTGGTGCAAGGTTCTACAAATCTTTCCTTTTCATTTGGTTTGCATCGATTGGATCTCAGCACTATCCCTCCTCATTTTACCTCTCCTAAATCCACCTAGAAATCGTCAGCTTCCTTTGTAGTATTGAAAGTATGTCTAGAGGGGGGTGATTAGACCACTTGACCAAATAAAAATCTAGCCTTTTCCCAATTTTAAGTCTTGGCAGATTTTAGCAACTTATCACAAGTCAAGCAATCAACCTACACATGCAATTCTAAGAGTATAGCAGCAGAATGTAAATCATTGCATATGAAGGTAAAGGGGAGGAGTTTGGAGGGAGCAAACACAATGTAGACACGGAGATTTTTGGCGTGGTTCCGATAGGTGGTGCTATCGTACATCCACGTTGATTGAGACTTCAACCCACGAAGGGTAACGGTTGCGTGAGTCCACGGAGGGCTCCACCCACGAAGGGTCCTGAAGAAGAAACCTTGTCTATCCCACCATGGCCATCGCCCACGAAGGACTTGCCTCACTTGGGTAGATCTTCACGAAGTAGGAGATCTCCTTGCCCTTACAAACTCCTTGGTTCAACTCCACAATCTTGACGAAGGCTCTCAAGTGACACCTAACCAATCTAGGAGACACCACTCTCCAAAGGTAATAGATGGTGTGTTCATGATGACCTCCTTGCTCTTGTGCTTCAAATGATAGTCTCCCCAACACTCAACTCTCTCTCACAGATTTGGATTTGGTGGAAAGATGATTTGAGTGGAAAGTAACTTGGGGAAGGCTAGAGATCAAGATTCTTGTGGTTCGATTGGAATATCTTGGTCTCAACACATGAGTAGGTATTTCTCTCTCAAAAAATGAATGCCGGAAGTGTAGGCACGTTCTGATGGCTCTCCTCATGAAAGGAGGAAGGGTGGGGGGGGGTATATATAGCCCCCACACAAAATCTAATCGTTACACACAATTTACCAAACTCGGTGGGACCGAATAGTGAAACTTGGTCAGACGGATTCAGTTCAAAATGTGAACTTAGGTTTCAGTGGGACCGGCATGATCAACTCGGTGGGACCGTTGTTATGTGCTAGGGTTAGGGCATAACTTGATCTCGGTGAGACCGATCACATGAACTCGGTGAAACTGATTTCAGTAACAGGCAAACAGAGAGTTGGTCAGGCAAACTCGATGGGACCGATCGCTCATTTTGGTGAGACCGAAACGTTACGAAAAGGAGACAGAGAGTTTGCATTGCAAACTCAGTGGGACCAATCGCTCATTTCTGTTAGACCAAAACATTACGAAGGGAAACAGAGAGTTTGCAATCCCATCTCGGTGAGACCGAGATCCCTATCGGCGAGACCGAACTGATTAGGGTTTCTGGCTATGGCTATGTCAAGTGAACTCGGTGGTGCCGGGTAGATCAAATCAGTGGGGCCGAGTTTGACTTTAGGTTAGGACATATGTGGAAATGAGAAAGTGGTTGAGGGTTTTGGAGCATATCAGTAAGCATTTTGAGCAAGTAAGCCATTAAGCAACACCTCATTTCCTTTTAATAGTATTAGCTTTTCCTATGGACTCAATGGGATCTTGGATCACTAAAAATGAAAAAGTAGAGTCTAGTGCTTTTGCCAATATGTGCCCTTAGAATTTTGAGGTGTCGACATGTTTAGTCCATGGCATGCCAATCATTGAACTTTCTGAAATGATCATCTTGAAAGAGTATTAGTTCAATGAGCTATATGTTGTTAAGAGTTACCAAAACCACCTAGGGATTAGTTGCACTTTCAGGTTATCGTGGTTCTCCCTGATTGCATGGAACAATCAAAAATTATAGATACGTTGGAGACGTATCAATCAGTCATTTCCCCCACAAGAAAGGAGGTGTCGATATGTTCAAGGTGTTGCAGTATATAAAAGGCGAAATCATACAAGCTACCGACAAATTTGGTTGATTTTGGTGGAACTGCACAAAAAAGAACAGTTGGTTTATTTAGCACGAGGTGCCTTGTCAATGTCCAAACTGATGGCATACCCTGCCTATTCCACAATCATAGCCATTTGATATTTTGGAATGGGAAAACCTTGTCAAAGTTTGCTCATTGATGTACGCAAAACAACACGCATTTGACTTCTTGGAATGAGAAAACCTTGTCAAATTTTGCTCATTGATGTTAGCAAGAAGACATGCATTTGATATTTTCGAATGGGATGCCGTTTGTTGTTAGCAGCATCGATTGATTTTTCTTTATTCTCTAGTTGTGAAGTAAATATTGGCTCTGATACGTGAATCATTGAGATGCATAATCATCGATTGTTTTGAATGTCCTCTATGGATTGCCAGTCCTGTGTGTTTGATTGCAATGTACAGGAACGCTAAAAAGCTGCTCAAACTTTTTGTACTCCCTCTGTTCCGTTTTACTTTGCATATTAGATTCCTTTCAAGTCAGTTGATTTTACATTGTGAATGTTGATACTTTTTTTATAAGATTGGTCAAAGTAGAGATACTTTTACTTCAGACAAAACTTATATGTAAACTAAAAAGGACCGGATGGAGTACGTGTGAAACTGCTACAAACGAGGTGATCACCCTGGGAATAATGCTAGTACGTATTGTTTTGCATGTTCATCCAATGCCAGTGATACAAGAATTTGAACTAATCGAACTAAATTCATTCATACATGGCCGGATTTCATATAAACATGCCGGATTTCATTACATTTCATACATTCCTCAACTAAAAAGGGGTGCACTGGAGGTATAATTAATTAACCGAAGCTACCCACCCGTGTCCGGCTCAGCCGAACAGAATCTTCAGTGACTTAACTGAAGTTGTAGTTGGGTCACTAACATGGGGGACAAATGCCTATTGGGCCCACATGTCAGTTACCCAACTGCACTGCAGTTAAGTGACTGAAGCAGCATCCTTCTCTAGCACAGCTTTCCGACTCCACATCGTTGCTAAGAAGCTAATCATTCGTCGGTAGTTAATCTACCAAGCCTGGCTTCAACCGAAGGGTAGGAGTGGTGGGCTTACTTGGACCTGAGCGGCGGCGACCTACCGTGTTCTACTCTTCCTTGTTTTCTATGTGACGTGGCCTCGTTGGCAGCGGGGCGGGGCCTCGGCGGAGTCGGCGATGTCCTCTGTCTCGTTACCGGCGGTGCAGTGCCTCCACAGAGAGGGGGAAACCCTCCCCGTCATTGCCGGCAGGGCGGGGCTCAGCGGAGCCGGCGATGTCCTCTGCCTCATTGTTGGTGGGGCGGGGCCTCGCCAAAGTCAGCGAAGTCCTCCACCTCGGTGCCGGCGGGGTGGGGCCTTGGTGGAGCCGACGATGTCCTCTGCCTCGTTGTTGGCACGGCGGGGCCTTGGTGGAGCAGGGCCTCGCCGAAGCCAGCGAAGTCCTCCGCCTCAGTTCCAGCGGGGCACAGTATCGGCGGAGCCAGTAGTGTCCGCTGTCTCATTATTGGTGCGGCGGGGCCTCGGCGGAGCAGGGCCTCGTCGACACCAGCGGAGCAGGGACTTGGCGGAGCCGACATTGTCCTCCGCCTCGTCCTCGATCTCATCAAATAGCGCCTCACCCACCTCATCCCCTCTTTGTAGGCGGCCGCAACCTCTGCCACGTGCATGTAGTACTGCCAGCACACAAGGCCGCTCTCGTGGGCGGAGCGGTACGAGTCGAGCAGCGCCTCCTGCTCCGCCCGCTCCGTGGCAATCTACTCCTCCGCCTGCAGGTACTCCTAAAGGAGATGGTGGTTGTAGGCGGCGTCGGCCTACACCTCTCGGAACTGCTCGTGATGCTTCTGCCTCACCGTCTCCATATATTAGGCACGGGCCTCGCCGATGGTCATAGTGCAATGCACCGGCGAGGATGGCGCGGAGGAGGGGGTTGGTGCCGGAGCATCGACTACCATGTTCTCTATTGGGACGTTGTCGTCCTCCGGCTGCCTGTCGGCCATGTTCTCCATCTCCTTGTGGTCCGTCGTCCGCCCGTCCTGAAGAGCGCTGGAGCATGAGGAAGCCTTGGTGGGCAGTAGTGGTGTGGACAGGAGAAAGGGAACGGAGGCGGATGACTGCGTCTATGGCCGACGCAACAGTTTATATAGCAATGGTGGGCGGCAGAGGGATGGATGGGTGGCGCCAGTGTAGCCTCCTCGGCAACCGCATATCATTAATGTGGGTGGCAGACGGACGGACAGAAGGCACTTGTGTCGTTTGAACGCGGAGCAATCACCTGCACCGTGACACGGTGCGAGCAGCGCTGACTGTGTCAGGTGGAAAATGTGCGCGGGCGAGGGAGGCGGTCTGGGTGGGCTAGGGCGGTCAGACTAGTTCTTGGCAGTGGGTCGGTTCAGCAGCCGTACATGCTGGCTCTTCAGCGAGCTCGCCGAGCTGAGCGACGACAATTAGGCGATGGACAAAGCTTCTAACCAGGAGCCAGCGCCACTGTCCAAGTTGGTTCATGCCATGTTCACCTTAGAGCAGGTGCGATCGCACTTCGACACCCTAATGGCAGAAGAGTTACCAACATAGGAGGACCTGTGCTGCAACCTCCATCTCCTCAACGAGCACCGGCGAACAAGCGAATGACAATGCCGTCACAGACATGTGGCCCTATGATCCTGGCTTCCTGAATGAGCAGCGGACGCTACATTAGATAATTCATAGGGCCCGCAAGGCCCTCTCCGTCGTCCTTCGAGTTGTTGCGCTCGCCGTGGCGCCGCCGTCTCGCGTTGTCAACATGGTCAACAGACATGAGGAATGAGGAGATGACTTTACTTGGAGAGGATGGCAGTGGGGACCTACCAGGGCCATAGCCACACGTACGCAAGTGCCTCCTTATTATATACAACTATAATTTTTTTGCTTCCTCCTGGTTTCTTGACATCATGGCCCCACACCATTGTCAACCTATGTAGTCAATAAATGAGAGAATTGCACAAGGAGTGGCCGACATCTGGGACCAAGCAGCTCGAGTAGTATTTGTGTTTTTTGAGCACAGTAGAGTATTTCTTGAGCGATGTTTTTTTTGTTGTTCAAAGGAGAGCAGGGTATCAACTGGGCGGGCTGTGGCCTGTCTAGCTCAGGCCAGATATCCATCCCAGATATTAATTTTTTTCAAGATGAAAATGGCTAATCCAGCTATAATTTTTTTGAGGAATATCCAGGCAAGGTGAACTTGTTATTCTCCGTCCCGCTGGGTGATACATCTCAATCGTATGTACTTTTCCAAACTCTTTTGCCCTTGTTTTGCACTCTAATTTCCATGATTTGAATGGAACTAACCTGGACTGACGTTTTTTTCAGCATAATTGCCATGGTGTTATTTTTGTGCAGAATGAAAAGTTCTCGGTTTGACCTGAAACTTCACGGAGCCAAGTTTTGGAGTTAATAAAAAATACTGGCAAAAGACTCAGTAGCATGGGGGCCCACACCCTAGCTGGGTCCTATATTGCAAGTCATAGTCACCTACTACGTGTTATGATCCGGCAACCCCGGAGTGACAATAGTCGGGACTCTTCCCGGTGATGACCGTAGTTTGAGGAGTTCATGTATTCACTAAATGTTAATGCTTTGGTCGGGTTCTCTATTAAAAGGAGGCCTTAATATACCTTACCTTACAATAGGACCCCCCCTGCCACAGGAGGGTAGGACAAAAGATGTCATGCAAGTTCTTTTTCATAAGCACGTATGACTATATTCGGAGTACATGCCTACATTATATTGATGAATTGGAGCTAGTTCTGCGTCAACGTATGTTATAACTGTTGCATGATGAATGCCATCTGACATAATTATCCATCATTGATCAATTGCCTACGAGTATGTTTCATATTGATCTTTGCTACATTACTCTTTCATTGCCACTGTTACAATTGCTACAAAACTGCTATTGTTACTTTTGCCACCGTTACCGTTACTTCCATACTACTTTGCTACTAAATACTTTGCTGCAGATATTAAGTCTTTCAGGTGTGGTTGAATTGACAACTCCGCTGCTAATACTTGAGAATATTCTTTGGCTCCCCTTGTGTCGAATCAATAAATTTGGGTTGAATACTCTACCCTCGAAATATGTTGCGATCCCCTATGGTTGTTGGTTATCAAGACCTTTTTCTGGCGCCATTGCTGGAGATCATAGCTCTATTCTTTGAGTCACTTGGGATTTATATTTTTTGATCACTATGAGGAATTTGAAAGATCAAAGAACCAAGATTTTTCCCTCAACTACGAGGGGAGGTAAGGAACTGCCATCTAGCTCTGCACTTGATTCTTCTTCCGTTTTGAGTAAACTTGCGACACCTATACCTGCTATTGATTATAATATGTCGCATGTTATTGATGATGCCACTTCTTCTATGCATGATGCTTATGATGACACTACTTCTATGCTTGATAATACTGTGCCACTAGGTGAATTTCTTGATGAGCAACTTGCTAGGGCTAGAGAGAATGAAATTACTGAAACTGATGATATTATTGAAACTGAAGATTATGATTCTCCCCCTAGATATGAATTGCCTGTTGTTCCTGAGGGTTATGTTATGTATGAAGAAACTGCTAGAGACTTCTTTCCTTGCAATGATAGAGAAAATCTTATGACATTGTTAGTGAAGCTGAAAGAAAAATCCTTGAATGCTAGAATGAAATATGATCCCGCTTTTGCTACTTCACCTATCTTTGTTACTGATAAGGATTATGAATTCTCTGTCGATCTTGAGTTAATTACTTTGGTTGAATCTGATCCTTTTCATGGTTTAAAATAGTTGTGGCACATCTTAGTAAATTGAATGATATAGCTACCCTATTTGCTCATGAGGAAACATTCGTTATTACTATATGCTTAAATTGTTTCCTTTCTCATTAAAGGGTGATGCTAAGTTATGGTTTAATTCTCGTTCTCCTCATTGTGTGCATAGTCCCCAAGATATGATTTATCATTTCTCTGTAAAATATTTCCCCACTCATAGGAAACAAGCTGCTTGAAAGGAAATATTTAATTTTGTGCAAATTGAAGAAGAGAGTTTCCCACAAGCTTGGGGGATGCTTCTCCGATTACTTAATGCTTTTCCTGATCATCCTCTCAAGAAAAATGAAATACTTGATATCTTTTATAATGGACTAACCGATGCTTCCAGAGACCACCTGGATAGTTGTGCTGGTTGTCTTTTCAGGGAAAGAACTATTGAGCAAGCTGAATTGCTATTCAATAATATACTGAGTAATGATAATGATTGGACACTTCCTGAACCAACTCCGAAGCCAACTCCAAAGAAAAGGGGTATTCTATTTCTCAGTCCTGAAGATATGCAAGAAGCAAAGAAATCTATGAAAGAAAAAGGTATTAAAGCTAAAGATGTTAATAATCTACCACCTATTGAAGAAATACATGACCTTGATAACCCGACACGGGTAGTAGACGCAAACTCTCTCCATAGATTTGATGAAGGTGATATCCCTCATAATAAGTCTGCTAGTCAATGCTTGGATGAGTTTCATAATTTTATTGTTAAAGAAGAAAACTTCAATGCTTATGTTAGTAGACAATTGAAACGTAATGCTTACATGCTTGATCACTTGAGTAATTATATGAGTAGAACTGTTAATGATCTTTAGCTTATTAGTAAACATGCTTTCATGGTTACAACTCAAGTAGAAGAAGTACTTAAGGCACAAGATGAGTTGCTTAATGAGTTGAATAGTAAGAATAATAATAATGTTGTTAGGGTTATGACTAGAGGTGGTAAAATGGCCCGGGAACCTTTGTATCCCGAGGGTCATCCTAAGAGAGTTGAGCAGGATTCTCAGAGAATTAATACTGATGCACCTAGTCCTTGTACTATAAAGAAAAAGAAAACTGATAGGACTTTGCATGCTAGTGAACCTGCTATAGACACACCCGAGAATCCCAATGATATTTCTATTTCTGGTGCTGAGACACAATCTGGTGATGAACATGAATCTAGTGATAATGTTAATAATGACGTTCAAGTTGATACTCATCCTAGTAATGATAATGATGTGGAGGTTGAACCTGTTGTTGATCTTGATAACCCACAATCAAAGAATTGATGTTATGATAAGAGATATTTTGTTGCTAGAAACCATGGTAAAGAAATCCATGCCATTTCCTCCTAAGCCATCCAAGAAAAAGGATGATGAGGATTTCGAGTGCTTTGCTGAAATGATTAGACCTATCTTTTTGCGTATGTGTTTAACTAATATGCTTAAAATGCCTCCTTATGCTAAGTATATGAAAGATATTTTTACTACTAAAAGAAAGATACTGGAAGCTGAAATTTCCACCATGCTTGCTAATTATACTTTTAAGGGTGGAATACCAAAGAAACTTGGAGATCCAAGAGTACCAACTATACCATCCTCCATTAAAAGAAACTATGTTAAAACTGCTTTATGTGATCTTGGAGCCGGTGTTAGTGTTATGCCTTTCTCTTTATATCATAGACTTGAACTGAATAAGTTGACACCTACTGAAATCTCTCTGCAAATGGCTAATAAATCAACTGCTATACCCATCGGTATTTGTGAGGATGTTCCTGTTGTGGCTGCAAACTTTACTATCTTAACAAAGTTTGTTATTCTTGATATTCCCGAGGACGACAGTATATCGATCATCCTTGGTAGACCCTTTTTGCATACTATAGGGGCTGTTATTGATTGCAACAAAGGCAATGCCACTTTTCATGTTAATGGTAATGAGCATACAGTACACTTTCCGAAGAAACAACCTCAAGTTCATAGTATCAGTTCTATTGGAAAATTTTCAACTATTACTATTGGAGGTTTCGAATTCCCCCTTCCTACTATCAAAAAGAAATATGATATTCTTATTGCTGGGGAAATGCATATCCCCATTGAGGTAACCTAGTGTTATTCGAAAATTCTCCGGTTTCATGTCATTCGGAAGAAGTTTGTTAATAAGACTTGATCAACCTTGTTAATGGATTCCTTTTGATGAGAATGAGATGGATGAATTTAGAAAGCACAACTCTTCGTACCCATCTTTTACTTTCTGTTATTTAGATTAAATAAAGTAAGAATAGTATTTTCTGTCTGTTTTCTGAATTATCCATGCAATAAAAGAATGTCCCAAAAATAAAAGTTCTCCTAATGCCCTGAAAATTGGATATGATTATATATATATATATGTATATATATATATATATATATATATATATATATATATCATTTTAGTATTTCTGGTGCAAAGAACACACCAGGGGGCCTCACCAGCTGGCCACAAGGGTGGAGGGCGCGCCCACCCCCTGTCCTTGTGGACCCCACGTGGCCCCCTCCACTTATTCCAGCACCCATCAACTCCTTCCTCCAGAAAAAATCACTCCATATCTCAAGCTCGTGTTCTTTCTCATCTTGCTACCATTTTCGATCTCCTTGCTCAAACCTCCATTCACAAAACTGCTTTGGGGGATTGTTCTTCGGTATGTGACTCCTTCGATGGTCCAATTAGTTTTTGTTCTAGTGCTTTATTTATCGCCAATTTTTGCTGTTGTGGTGAACCTGTTCTTGAGCTTGCATGTCAAATTTATATTGTCCAAAGTAGTTTTGATGCATGATATAGCCTCTAGGCACTTGTAGGAGTAGTTGCTATCAATTTTGTTGAGTTTGGTTCACTTTTATTTTGAGGCACTAAAAATTTCAGAAATTTTCAGAGGAAGAAAATGATAAGGAGATTGTTGAGAGGTTCCTCAAGCCGGGGTTCGAAGGAAAAAGAAAATGAGGAGAAGGAAAAAAACCAAGTTTAATGTTCCTCGCTCCACGGAGATTTGGCCGTGTGAATGGCCATGTGATGCATTCTTACAAGCAGCTAAAATTTATGATGATTTCCATTATTTGGCTGGGAATGCAGGCTTCACCGACTTCCTCCTTGACCAGTGTGATCAGTATCTCCTACTCACTAATACTTTTGTGCAAAATTTTCATTTTCATGCTAGGATATCACCATCCACAGTACATCTTCACTAACGCTTTATGACTTTTGTGAGGTTTGTAAATTACCTTATGAAGGTTGCATCGAGGAACCACGTCCTAGTGATGTGGAAAGTTTAATTCATGAAATTACCGTAGGGGAAAATAGTGGAGTGTCAGGAGCAAGAGTGGCTAGTGTACATTTCCCTGTTTTACACTACTCATTATTTGTTGGGATGTTTAATAGGTCGTGGAGACAGTGGAGGCCTTAGTGGCCCCGACCTTGCCATTTTGCGCCACGCTTTACATAGAGATAGAACTTACAGTCTGGGTGCTATGGTCGCTAAACGATTGAGTTTAAACTAGACAAAGGGTCCCATTTTCGGAGGTATCTTTGCCTCCCGCCTTGCTAAACACTTTGAGATCCCCATCAGGCACCATGAAAAAGAGGAGAAAGTGCTACCCACTATATATTTAGATTATGACAGCATGGTAGCACATAAATTCATTCGCCATGATGAGGAAAAGAGACTTATTTATAACTTGGTATTTAGTGAGGTCACCTTTCAGATTATTACCTTGCATGCACCTGTTTTGTTTGATATTCATTCAGGCAGGTACTTCATTCTGCCCATGGACATTCATGCATATTAGGAGGGGACACGATCCCCACCTCCTGAGCGAGAGCCATCACCTAATCTACATCAGGAGTCTATTTACCTGTGGGAGCCACAGGAGCTTGCTAACCAGTGGAACCCCCAGGATCCTCCTCAGTACACCGAAGAGGGCTACTTTGATCCATGGGCATAGACCAACTTAGGCCAAAAGCCTAAGATTGGGGGAGTACGTACTTCTCACCGACATTACATTCATGTTTACACACTCATTCTAGTTGTCGGCTTCATACTTTTCATTGTATTATCTATGTTAGTTTATTTCTTTTCCCACTATGTTCTTGTGTGTTTGATAAACCTTAAGAAAAACCAAAAAAAAATAGTTGTAGTTAGTTTACTTTCTATGCATGCTTAGTAGTAAAATTAAAAAGAAAACCCAAATAGATTTCTCGTTCTTCTTTTGCTTGTTAGGACCTTTCCCGTGTAAATAGTTTTTCTCATTCTTGTTCTTCCTTCTTCAGAAAAACAAAAACTCCAAAAAAAAATCAATGTGTTTCTTTGAAATTCTTCTCTTTTCTTTGGCGGTCGAGAGGAGAAGACCACGATGAAAATGTTGAGTGGCTCTCATACGCATTATTGTTAATCTAACAGAGATCCCATATTACCTTTTCTTCTCCTTTGAATAAGTGTTTAAAGATTCCAGCTTAGTCCAATGCACGTGCACTATTATTATTATCCACACCGTTTGGTCATGCAAGTGAAAGGCAATAGTGACGATCTATGATGAAATGGTTGAGATGAGGAAAAGATGGTATGAACACGACCTATCTTGTTTTTGTAAATATGATTAATTCATTGTTCCTGATTCAGCCTATTATGAATGAAACATGTTTGCAATGACAACTAGAGATTATAGCTACTCATGCCATGCTTAATTAGCTAGGTGTTTATAATGGTTTACCTTGCGTGCCAACATGGAAATTAAAATGGTTGTGATGTGGTATGATAGGATGGTATCCTCCTTTGAATGATTCGAGTGGCTTGACTTGGCACATGTTCACGCATGTAGTTGAAACAAAATCAACATAGCCTCTAGGATATTTATGTTCATGGTGATTTATATCTTACTCATGCTTGCACTCAATGTTGGTTAATCTCAATGCATGTTTATGACTATTGTCGCTCTCTAGTTGGAGGTTCCCTAGTCTTTTTCTAGCCTTCACTTGTACTAAGAGGGAATACTGCTTGTGCATCCATTGCCATAAACCCCAAAGTTGTTCCATATGAGTCCACCATACCTTCCTATATGTGGTATTTACCTGCCGTTCCAAGTAAATTTGCAAGTGCCAAACTCTAAATCTTGAAATAATAATATTATTTGTATGCTCGAATAGCTCATGTACCAACTAGATCTGGCAATATTTTCCATGCTAGGTGGGTTATTCTCACGATGAGTGGAATCCACTCATCATTGACAAGAAAATGGCTGATAACCGGGATGCCCAGTCCCATGCTCAAACCAAATCAAAATAATTGCAAACAAAACTCCCCAGGATTGTTGTTAGTTGGACGGTACCCGTTGTTTCGGACCAGCCGTCGAGTGTGCTTGTTGGTGGTGGGGGAGTATAAACTTTACCATTCTGTTTGGGAACCGCCTATAATGTATGTAGCATGGAAGATATCGAGATCTCCTAGTTGTTATGTTGACAATGAAAGCATACCGCTCAAAATATTATTCAATCTCTATTTCAAAACCCCGAGCTCTGGCACCTCTGCAAATCCCTGCTTCCCTCTACGAAGGGCCTATCTATTTACTCCTTTTGCTGAGTCATCATCCTCTTATAAAAAGCACCAGTTAGAGAGCACCACTTTCATTTGAATGCATTGTTATTAATTTATATTGAGTACGACTGTGACAGGATCTCTTTTACCATGAAATATAATGTCTAATCAGTCCTTGTTCTTCAGGGGGGCTCTGCATTTATCTTTTGCGGTCTGAAAAATGGCTAGCGAGATACCATGTTGTTATATCATATCATGATTGTTTTGAGAAAAGTGTTGTCATCCAAGATTTATTATTATTGCTCGCTAGTTGATTATGGCATTGATATGAGTAATTGGGAGACCCAAAAGTTATTGTGAACATGGTTAGTTCATAATCTTTGCTGAAAACCTGAATGCTGGCTTTACATATTTGCAACAACAAGATCAAACAGAATTCAAAAAAGTTTTTCTTTATCACTTTTAGTTTGTCAACTGAATTGCTTGAGGACAAGCAAAGGTTTAAGCTTGGGGAGTTGATACGTCTCCGTCGTATCTACTTTTTCAAACTCTTTTGCCCTTGTTTTGGACTCTAATTTGCATGATTTGAATGGAACTAACACGGACTGGTGCTGTTTTCAGCAGAATTGCCATGGTGTTATTTTTGTGCAGAATAAGAAGTTCTCAGAATGACCTGAAACTTCATGGAGCCAAGTTTTGGAATTAATAAAAAATATTGGCGAAAGAATCAGCAGCAGGGGCCCCACACCCTATCAACAAGGGTGGGGGCACGCCCACCCCCTAGTGCATGCCCTCCGACCATGTGGGTCCCCTAGACCTCCACCAACCTCAACTCCAACTCCATATATTCACTGTCAGGGAGAAAAAAATCAGAGAGAAGGATTCATCACGTTTTACGATACGGAGCCGCCGCCAAGCCCTGTTCTTCCTCGGGAGGGCAGATGTGGAGTCCGTTCGGGGCTCCGTAGAGGGGAATCCATCGCCATCGTCAACACGACCATCCTCCATCACCAATTTCATGATTCTCACCGCCGTGCGTGAGTAATTTCGTCGTAGGCTTGCTGGATTGTGATGGGTTGGATGAGATTTACCATGTAATCGAGTTAGTTTTGTTAGGGTTTGATCCCTAGTATCCACTTTGTTCTAAGATTGATGTTGCTATGACTTTGCTATGGTTAATGCTTGTCACTAGGGCCCGAGTGCCATGATTTCAGATCTGAACCTATTATGTTTTCACGAATATATTTGTGTTCTTGATCCTATCTTGCAAGTCAATAGTCACCTACTACGTGTTATGATCCGGCAACCCCGGAGTGACAATAGTCAGGACCACTCCCGGTGATGAGCGTAGTTTGAGGAGTTCATGTATTCACAAACATCTAATGCTTTGGTCCGGTACTCTATTAAAAGGAGGCCTTAATATCCCTTAGTTCCCAATAGGACCCCGCTGCCACGGGAGGGTAGGACAAAAGATGTCATGCAGGTTCTTTTCCATAAGCACATATGACTATATTCGGAATACATGCCTACATTATATTGATGAACTAGAGCTAGTTCTATGTCACCCTATGTTATAACTGTTGCATGATGAATGCCATCCGACATAATTATCCATCATTGATCCATTGCCTATGAGCTTTTCACATATTTATCTTTGCTACTTTACTTTTCTGTTGCCACTGTTACGATTCCTACAATATTGCTATTGTTACTTTTGCCACTGTTACGATTCCTACAATATTGCTACTGTTACTTTTGCCACTATTACCGTTACTTCCATACTACTTTGCTACTAAATAATTTGATGCAGATATTAAGTCTTTCAGGTGTGGTTGAATTGACAACTCAGCTACTAATACTCGAGAATATTCTTTGGCTCCCCTTGTGTCAAATCAATAAATTTGGGTTGAATACTCTACCCTCGAAAACTGTTGCGATCCCCTATGGGATGTAATTATAAAAACTGGGTAGTAACTATAAAAATGCACCAAACACGTAATTAGTTTTAAAAGATATTATGATTGGATTTTGAAAATTTTAATTTTATTAATTGTTGCGCACGCAATATTTCATTGGATTTTTACGTAATACAAATTTATTTTGAAATTATATTTAATCTGACTAGAATTTTTGGGATAAAAATATTTCGGATCCCATCATAATGTGGGAAATTTTATTGAATTCTGTTTTGAGCGGTTGGTTGAAATTATTAATCGTTATCCTAGCTAGAAAACGGGCTGTACTTTTAACAAAATGTAAATGGGCTGTAGTAAATTCCATTAGAATTCAAAAATGGGTTGTACATTCTTACAGATCACAAATGGGCTATATGTTATCTGCCACACACTTGTGGGCCAACTAAGTTGACGCATACGCAAGGCTTTGTCAACTTATAGTCAACACACGGTACTAGCAGCAATGGCCGTTGGATGTCGATCCAATGGATGTTGTGCATCTTCTTCAATCTCGGATATTCTTGCTTCAGCCGCCCAAAAAATGATCCCTCCCCCTCACATATGGGGCGCACCGTTCCAGAGGCTGGCCTATGGGCCGACTAAGTTGACGCATACCAAGGGCTTTGTCAACTTAGTCAATATAAACAATTATAGCTATAGTGACCGTATGATGTCCATCCAACGGCCGTCGTGCTTCTTTAACCTCTGGTCTTCTCGCTCTAGCCGCCGAAACCAGTATCGGCCGTGCCACCTGCTCCTGCCTCCTGTGTCCGGCTGTGCTGCCATTGCTGGCCATGCCATCCCTCTATACTCACTGACACCTCCTGTTATTCTCCGGCGATGGCAGCCTCACACCACAGCCGAAGGAGTCAACCCACGTACTTCCCCCCTGCATGGGCATCCACTGCCGTGTCTTCCCGGCTCTGCGTCATTCCCTTCCTAGGCCTCATAGTCGTCCACCGCCTTGGTGCTCTCGGCGCGGCATGGTCAACATGTTCAACTGTAACATCCCAAATTTTCAATTTGGAATGTTATATAATAGATCATCATCGCATATCATATTTTATTGCATTTTTCCTCGATCCTAGAAATTGTATGCAACTCAAGGACCCACGGAGAGAGTTGAGGATTTCATAAATTTCATATTTGAGTTTTCTCAAATTTTGGAAATAGGATCATTTGATTTTATTTATTTTGTCTTCAATTATTTCAAATTATAAATTATGAGAGAGGGAATAAAATGACTTTCCCAAAATAAAGAAATATTGAGGATTTAATAAAAAAAATCAAATAAGAGTTTTTTTTTGGTGTTTTTGCTATTTTAATTGAATTTAGAAAAAATTGCACGTTTTTCAAAACTGCATTTTAGGGCCAAAAAAATGTTCACCTTGTTCTAAATATTCTATTTGGACGATGAAAATTTATTTTGGTATTTTTAGATTTTATTTATTTTTCTAGATTTTTTTTCTCTGTTCGGCGAAAATGTTTAAAAAATGCGCCCGCGCTCGACTTGGCCGAAGCCCAGCCAAGCCGGCCCACCCAGCGCTGCCGCCTTCCCCGCGCGCCGCCCCCGCAGAGTGTGAGCCGGACTCCGCCTCCCGCAGCCGCCGCTTGCCCCTCCCCCAAGCCACGGCACACCCCTCCCGCTTTAAATACCCTGCCCGGTCCCCGTAGGGAGCCCCAAGCCGCAGCCGCCACCGCTGCCGCACTTCCTCGCCGCCGGAGCCGCCCCGCCCCGCCGCCTCGTGCCGCCGCTGCCTACGCTTGCCGCCGTCGCCGCCGCCTGCCACCACCGCCCCTCGCCACCCCGTCGGAGCCGCCCGCCCCGCCGGAGAGCCTCGCCAGAGGTACCGGCCGAGCCGTCGCCGGACCGTTTTTTTAAGAAAAAACCACTTTGTTTTTTTAAAAGAAAACCCTAGTTCGTTTTTTAGATTGTTTTTTGGTTTATTTATTTAGCGAGCGTTCACTCGTTCATTCGTTTTAACGAACGCGTTCATCGTTTAGATCCAGATAACGAATGTTCATTCGTTAATCTGTTCGTCGTTTTTCTTTTTCTTGAATTTATTCCGCGATTTTTCTGATCGTGATTTCTGATCCAATTTTCGTTTTAGTATAAATTTTCGCTCGTTTATCGGAATCAGGCGATTCAAGCGCCTAGAGTTTCGTCTCAAAACCCTCTTTCCGATTAATCTACTCAAACAAGTTTTTGCTACTGTAAAATTTGACTTAGGTCCAGGTTAGTAAATGAAGCTTGTTTCTTTCGCCGTTTGAGTTTTGTTTCTTTGTTTGACTTGATTCTTTTTGCAAACCGAAGTTCTTAAGTTGAATTTTCTGGTTAGATATCTTATTTGAGTTTTACCTGTGCATTAGATGAGTACTTATTGGATGCTTGTTTGTTTGTTTGCTTGCGATAGAGTACCCGGATTGCGCCGCTTGCTACTTCAAATCCCTAGGTTTCGCGGATCATCAGCAAGGCAAGTAACACTTTGATCATACTTCTTTATTACCCAGTTTTTATGCATTAGATCAATC
Organism: Triticum aestivum; assembly: GCF_018294505.1. Classification (NCBI taxonomy): domain Eukaryota; kingdom Viridiplantae; phylum Streptophyta; class Magnoliopsida; order Poales; family Poaceae; genus Triticum; species Triticum aestivum. The sequence goes on from NC_057795.1 coordinate 483,796,534, forward strand.
CTCAAACAACTGCATGATTAGGATCTGATTAATATGTGGGTTTTGGGAAGTAGATGAGGTAGTACCTATTACCTGTTTATTTATCAAACCTTGGGAGTTACTTCTACGTTTGCTTATTATGCCATGCTATGCTAGTAGACGTGGATTGGGTGAGTGAATTTCCATGACAGATGTGAGATTGTTAATTAATGGTTTATTTAAGGTGGCAACTTTAATACACATCTGGGTGGATTGAGGTACCTGGGTATTCCAGGATTGCCTATTTGTTTTTTTTGGACCGCCACCCAGGCTCAAAGGGATCATAAGATTATTCATGCTAGAAACTTCCGTGTGTAGCCACATGTTATTATGGTTTTAGCATAGTTGACTAAGTCATGCGAACTCTTACAGTGGAAGACTAGCAGATGTAGGGGAAAGTAGGTGTACAGTTCTACCCATCGTAAGGTGCTAGCGCTTCTGAAAGACTATGTCTCAGTCATCCGTTTCTCAAACACCATGTAGTGCGAGAAAACCAATGGAGGAGATTGGGTCGTGTGGGGAAAAGTGCGCAAACCTCTGCAGAGTGTATAAACTAATCATGATTAGCCATGTCCCCGGTTATGGATGTTTTGAGTATCTAGTACTTGGATTATCATGTGAATCTCATCATGTTACTTTAATTAATTTTGTTGGGTTTAATGATGATGTTACTTAATTGGGATTGAGAATGCTGTCAACCATTCTCAATGTTTAACAACCACCATGATAGTTAAATCAAATTTATTCCTTTGCAGTAGGGAAAAACTGGGTTTATGCAAAGTTGTAACCATAGCGCTTTCCACCAAGCCATATATGCATGTTGTATAGCTTTATTCTTTCATTATCCTCTATGTGTTACTTTGCCAGCATATTCCATGTGCTGACCCGTTTTCGGGCTGCAACGTTCATGTTGCAGACTTTTCAGACGACAAGTAAGATGCTTTAGGATCATGGTTCTATACTCAGTGATGCCGTTGGAGTTGATGGACTCACTTATCTTCCAAGCCTTCCGCTGTTATCGTTATTAGATGGCCTTAAGCCATATTTATTATAATCAGTTCTCTTTGGAGACATTCGATGTAATAAGTGTGTGATTGCTACTCTGTTATAAATCCTTCGAGTACTGTGCGTTTCAGCATTACTGATCCAGGGATGACACTGATGCACAGAGATCAGACTGTTTGAGGTCTGGTCGCTATAAGATGGTATCAGAGCCCACACTGACTGTAGGACATGACCACTAAGCAAAAGCCATAGATCACTACTCTCTCTTCTCATTTTTAACTCCTCATCTTTTCTATTCTTTTAGGATGGCGGATGCAAGGAACAAGTTCATGCAACCGGATGAAGATACACCCTTAGGACGACACCTGAAGGAAGTTACCAAGTACCTGAAGATCGGAGTACCAAGCTTCACCGGAACCAACAACACCACTTTACCTAAAGAGGAGCACTCGATGATTCAAGTTCAAGTTCCAGGAAGGACGTTCATGCCCGTCACTGAGCCCATAGAGTTTTCCTTTGATGCACCAACCTGGAGTCTAGGAAAGAGCATGGCAGCCCACATTACCATGGGACGTATTGGAGAAGTTTACCACAAGGAGCTTAAGGATACTACCTACCAGATTTGTGGGTGCTGAGATGAGCAATAGGAGATGATCAGCACCAGGAAGGACAGATCAATTGCAGCTTTCATCCAGGAGTTAAACCAGCACATTCGACGCCAGGAGAACCAGATGTGCGCAGGCATGATGGATCTGAAGAAGGCCATGACCAAGATCACGGAACTGGAGGAAGAACTCAAGTCTACACGTGATGGATATGAGGAGGAAATAGCAAAGCTAGTCGAGAAGAATGAAGATCTGAAGAAGAAGCTAAGAGTGTTCATGGGATTTCCAGCAACTGGAGAAGACGAAGATTGCACTTGTCCCGAGAACTACATCATCATTGACGACACCGACTCGGACCCGGATGATAGTGATGATGACTATGTTGATGAAGCTGGAACAGATATCATGGAGTCTTCATCGGAGCACTTTTTCTAGTAGACCACCATAACAGTAGTAGTCTTTCCCTCCATGTATCTAGTATAGTCTGAGCACCTTTGTAACGATAGATAGACCGTTGTATGCCCTTGCTTGTTTGAATGAAGTGTTTTGATTGCAATTTGTCTCATGTGCATATGGGTAGTGTTTTCCCTCTAGACCTTATTCTATTATGTATTCTCATCTTTTCTAAACCCTCAGATGCCTCCGAGACGTGACAACGGATTTGCTTTCCCACCGGAGCTCACCAAGTTGATCTAGCAGCAGAATGCATTGATGCAGATACTAGTACAGAATCAGAATCAGGGGAACAACAACAACAACAACCCACCACCACCACCTGTTGATCACTTAACCCATTTTCTTAGGTTGAATCCGCCGGTGTTCTCCAGTAGCACCGAGCCGATTGTTGCAGATGATTGGCTTCGCAAGATAGCCAGGGAGTTGACCACTGCAGGATGCACAGATGCGGAGAAGGTGCGATTTGCCGCACACCAGCTTGAGGGACCCGCAGCATCATGGTGGGAGAATTTCACAGCCACCTATCTAGTAGACACTGTCACATGGGATCAGTTTCAGCAGGCTCTTCGTACTGCCCATGTTTCAGCAGGAGCTATGGCCATGAAAAAGCGTGAGTTTCACAACTTACGCCAGGGAGGACGTACAGTTGGCCAGTATGTGGATGACTTCAGTAAGCTAGCACGTTATGCCCCAGATGACGTTGCTACAGATGCAGCTAAGTAAGAGAAGTTTATGGAAGTACTGAATGATGAGCTGACTATGCAGTTGATGGTAGCAAGTTTCAATAACTACCAGGAGTTGGTAGATAGAGCCCTCATGATTGAAGGGAAGCAATAGCAGATTGAGAACCGCAAGAGGAAGTATGGACAGGGGAAGTACAATTCGGGAGCTCAGCAGAAGCCACGTTTTACCCCGAAGTCGGGAGGACAGTTCCAGCATACCCATGGAGGTGGTAACTCACACAACCATAATGGTTCCAAGAATGGTAACGGGAATGGAGGAAGTAATGGCCAGAACCGTACCAACCCCTCAACACCAGCCAAGAGAGATCTGAGTCAAGTCACCTGCTTTAAATGGTAGAAGACCGGACATTACGCAAATGAATATCCTGAAGGCCAGAATGGAAATGCTAATGGAAGCTCTGGGAAGAAGCCAAACCCTTTCAACAGAGGACAAGTGAACCATGTTAGCGTGGAGGAGGTTGAAGGCCAACCAGATGCAGTAATAGGTAAGTTTTTGGTTAAGTCATTTACTGCACTCGTTCTTTTTGATACTGGTGCATCACATTCATACATATCAAGGGGATTTGTGGATAAGTATAGACTGCCCACCAAGGTTCTAGGAACACCCATGCTAGTAACCTCACCAGGTGCAGAGTATATGGCCAGTCGAGGATGTTTTCAAGTGCCGTTGAGTATAGGCAAGCATGTTTTCCCCTCAGACTTAATCATTTTGGAATCTCAAGGTTTGGATGTGATTCTAGGTATGGATTGGTTATCGAAGTATGGAGGAAACATCGATTGCACCAGTAAGTCAATTTTGCTTACTACCCCAGAAGGGAGAAGGATAAGGTATGTACCAGTAGTGAAGGATTTTGCTGACGTATTTCCAGAAGAGTTGCCAGGCATGCCACCAGATAGAGACATCAAGTTTTTAATTGAGCTTTTGCCAGGCACAGGGCCGATATCCAAGAGACCATATAGGATGCCTGCAAAAGATTTGGAGGAGATTAAGAGTCAGATTAAGGAGTTACTGGATAAAGGCTATATTCGCCCAAGTTCTTCGCCTTGGGGATCACCTGTACTTCTAGTGGAGAAGAAGGATGGATCATTGAGGATGGTTGTTGACTATCGAGGATTAAATGCAGTAACCATCAAGAACAAGTACCCACTACCGATGATCAATGATCTGTTTGACCGATTGCAAGGAGCGAAGGTATTTTCCAAGATCGATTTGCGATCAGGATACCACCAGTTGAAGATTCGAGAGCAGGATATACCTAAGACGGATTTTACCACCAGGTACGGGCTGTACGAGTAGACCATTATGTCATTTGGTCTGACTAACGCACCTGCCTACTTCATGAACATGATGAACAAGGTATTTATGGAGTTTCTGGATAAGTTCGTCGTGGTGTTCATTGATGATATTTTGGTTTACTTGAAGAACAAAGAGGAGCATAAGGAACATTTGCGTTTGGTATTGGAGGAGCTCAGAGAACACCAATTATATGCCAAGTTCAGCAAATTTGAATTTTGGCTGAAGGAAGTTGGATTCCTCGGACATGTTATATCCGGAGAAGGAATAGCAGTAGACCCCACAAAGGTTATCACCATGACAAATTGGGTAGCACCAACGACAGTTGGAGAGATCCGAAGTTTTCTTGGACTGGCAGGATACTACCGGAGATTCATTGAGAATTTTTCAAAGATTGCGGAGCCCATGACAGAGTTGTTGAAGAAGGATACCAAGTTCAATTGGACTGAGGAATGTGAGGCCTGTTTCCAAGAATTGAAGGAATGTTTGGTTAACTCGCTAGTGTTGATTCTGCCAGATCAGAGCAAGGATTTCGAGGTGTATTGCGATGCTTCACGTCGAGGACTTGGAGCAGTGCTTATGCAGGAGGGGAGAGTTGTTTCGTATGCTTCACGACAGCTTAAACCTCCTCAGTTGAATTATGCCACACATGATTTGGAGTTAGCAGCCATAGTGCATGCATTGAAGACATGGAGACATTTTCTTATCGGAAATCATTGTGAGGTGTACACAGATCACAAGAGTTTGAAGTACATTTTCACACAGAAGGAGTTGAATCTCAGGCAAAGGAGATGGTTGGAGCTCATCAAGGATTATGATATGAGATTGCAGTATCACCCTAGAAAGCCTAATGTAGTAGCCGACGCATTGAGCCGTAAGAGCCATGCCAATACACTCATGATCGCAGGGTTGCCAAAGGAGTTAGCCGAGGACCTTTGCGAACTACGTTTGGAGATAGTTTCGAGAGGCTATGTAGCAGCATTGGAAATTCAGTCGACCTTGATGGATAAGATCAGAGAAGCTCAGAAGACCGACAAGGAAATTGCTGTGATAAAGGAGAAGATGAGCAAAGGAAAAGCTAAGGGATTTCGTGAGGATGAGCACGATACCCTATGGTTTGAAGACCGTGTTTATGTGCCTAATGACCCGGAGATGAGGAAGTTGATTTTGCAAGAGGCCCATGATTCGCCGTATTCGATTCACCCAGGAAATACCAAGATGTATTTGGATTTGAAGGAGACTTTCTGGTGGACTGGAATGAAGAAGGATATTGCGGAGTATGTAGTAGTTTGTGATGTATGTCAGAGAGTAAAGGCAGAGCATCAGAAGCCAGCAGGATTGTTGCAACCATTGCTGATACCCGAATGGAAGTGGGATAAGCTAGGCATGGATTTTATCACAGGATTGCCCAGGACTCGTTCAGGCTATGACTCGATTTGGGTTGTAGTCGATCGTTTGACGAAGGTTGCTCATTTCATTCCAGTGAATACCACTTACACCAGTGCTAAGTTGGCCAAGATATACATGACCAGGATCGTATGTCTGCATGGAGTTAAAGAGGAGCATTGTATCAGATAGAGGAACCCAGTTTACCTCAAAGTCCTGGAATCAGTTGCACGAAACTTTGGGTACCAGGCTAGAGTTCAGTACAGCTTTTCATCCGCAGACAGATGGACAGACCGAGAGAGTCAATCAGATTTTGGAGGATATGCTGAGAGCTTGTGCGCTAGATTACGAATCTAGTTGGGACGACAATTTGCCATATGCAGAGTTCTCTTACAACAACAGTTATCAATCCAGTTTGAAGATGGCCCCTTTCGAAGCCTTATACGGAAGGAGGTGCAGAATCCCGTTGTCTTGGGATGAAGTTGGAGACCGCCAGTTGTTTGGACCGGATTTGATTAAGGAGTCTGAACGGAAAGTGAAGTTGATTCGCGACAGGCTCAAGGTAGCCCAGTCCAGGCAGAAGAGCTATGCAGATTCAAAACGCAAGGAGATAGTTTACGAAGTCAGAGATAGAGTTTATCTTCGTGTATCTCCACTTCAAGGAGTTAAGCGTTTTGGTGTTAAAGGAAAGTTAGCGCCACATTTTGTGGGACCATACAAAGTTTTGGAACATATGGGAGAAGTTTCCTACAAGTTGGAATTGCCTAAGGGATTGTTAGGAGTTCACGACGTGTTCCACGTTTCCCTGTTAAAGAAGTGCCACACAGAGATGGCTGATATACCGCTGAGAGATACCGTGCCACTAGAGGTGATTCAGTTGGACAGTGATTTCACCTATGAGGAGAAACCAGTCAAGATTCTTGAGTATGCCAGCCGAGTCACCCGCGGCAAAGCTATCAAGTTTTGCAAAGTTTAGTGGAGCCACCACATCGAGGATGAAGCCACCTGGGAGCGAGAGGAATATTTGTTGAAGGACCACCCTCACCTATTTTCTAGCCAACCCGAATCTCGAGGGCGAGATTCATCTTAAGGGGTGTAGGTTTGTAACATCCCAAATTTTCAATTTGGAATGTTATACAATAGATCATCATTGCATATCATATTTTATTGCATTTTGCCTCGATCTTAGAAATTCTACGCAACTCAAGGACCCACGAAGAGGGTTTAGGATTTCATAAATTTCATATTTGAGTTTTCTCACATTTTGGAAATAGGATCATTTGATTTTATTTATTTTGTCTTCAATTATTTCAAATTATAAATTATGAGAGAGGGAATAAAATGACTTTCCCAAAATAAAGAAATATTGTGGATTTAATACAAAAATCAAATAAGAGTTTTTTTGGTGTTTTTGCTATTTTAATTGAATTTAGGAAAAATTGCACGTTTTTCAAAACTGCATTTTAGGGCCAAAAAAATGTTCATCTTGTTCTAAATATTCTATTTAGATGATGAAAATTTATTTTGGTATTTTTAGATTTTATTTATTTTTGTAGATTTTTTTCTCTGCTCGGCGAAAATGTTTTAAAAAAAAGAAAAAAAACGCGCCCGCGCCCGAATGGGCCGAAGCCCAGCCTGGCCGACCCACCCAGCGCCGCCGCCTTCCCCGCGCACCGCCGCCGCAGAGTTCGAGCCGGACTCCGCCTCCCGCCGCCGCCGCTTGCCCCTCCCACAAGCCGCCGCACCCCCCTCCCCCTTTAAATACCTAGCCCGGGGCCCCCTAGGGAGCCCCAAGCCGCAGCCGCCGCCGTCGCACTTCCCCGCCGCCGGAGCCGCCCCGCCGCCTCGTGCCGCCACCGCCGATGCCTGCCGCCGCCGCCGAACCACCCCACCCCGCCGCCGGAGCCCCGCCGCCCCTCGCCACCCCGCCGGAGAGCCTGGCCGGAGGTACCGCCCGAGCCGCCGCCGGACCGTTTTTTTAAAGAAAAAACCACTTCGTTTTTTTAAAGAAAACCCTAGTTCGTTTTATAGATCGTTTTTTTTGTTTATTTATTTAGCGAGCGTTCGCTCGTTCGTTCGTTTTAACGAACGCGTTCATCGTTTAGATCCAGATAATGAACGTTCGTTCGTTAATCTATTCATCGTTTTTTTCTCAGATTTATTCCGCGATTTTTCTGATCGCGATTTTTGATCCGATTTTCGTTTTAGTATAACTTTTCGCTCGTTTATCGGCATGAGGCGATTCAAGCGCCTAGAGTTTCGTCTCGAAACCCTCTTTCCGATTAATCTACTCAAACAAGTTTTTGCTACTGTAAAATTTGAGTTAGGTCCAGATTAGTAAACGAAGCTTGTTTCTTTCACCGTTTGAGTTTTGTTTCTTCGTTTGACTTGATTCTTTTTGCAAACCGGAGTTCTTAAGTTGAATTTTCTGGTTAGATCACTTATTTGAGTTTTACCTGTGCATTAGATGAGTACTTATTTTATGCTTGTTTGTTTAATTGCTTGCGATAGAGTACCCAGATTGCGCCGCTTGCTACTTCGAATCCCTAGGTTTCACGGATCATCAGCAAGGCAAGTAACACTTTGATCATACTTCTTTATTACCCAGGGTTTTTTGCATTAGATCAATCCTCAAACAATTGCATGATTAGGATCTGATTAATATGTGGGTTTTGGGAAGTAGATGAGGTAGTACCTATTACCTGTTTATTTATCAAACCTTGGGAGTTACTTCTATGTTTGCTTATTATGCCATGCTATGCTAGTACACGTGGATTGGGTGAGTGAATTTCCATGACAGATGTGAGATTGTTAATTAATGGTTTATTTAAGGTGGCAACTTTAATACACATCTGGGTGGATTGAGGTACCTGGGTATTCCAGGATTGCCTGTTTGTTGTTTTTTGACCGCCACCCAGGCTCAAAGGGATCATAAGATTATTCATGCTAGAAACTTTCGTGTGCAGCCACATGCTATTTTGGGCTCTAGCATAGTTGACTAAGTCGTGTGAACTCTTACAGTGGTAGACTAGCAGATGTAGGGGAAAGTAGGTGTACCGGTCTACCCATCGTAAGGTGCTAGCGCTTCTGAAAGACTATGTCTCGGTCATCCATTTCTCAAAAACCATGTAGTGCGAGAAAACCAACAGACGAGGTCGAGTCGTGTGGGGAAAAGTGCGCAAACCTCTGCAGAGTGTCTAAACTAATCATGATTAGCCGTGTCCCCGGTTATGGACGTTTTGAGTATCTAGTACTTGGATTATCATGTGAATCTCATCATGTTACTTTAATTAATTTTGTTGGGTTTAATGATGATGTTACTTAATTGGGATTGAGAATGCTGTTAACCATTCTCAATGTTTGACAACCACCATGATAGTTAAATACAATTTATTCATTTGCAGTAGGGAAAAATTGGCTTTATGCAAAACTGTAACCATAGAGCTTTCCACCAAGCCATATATGCATGTAGTATAGCTTTATTCTTTCATTATCCTCTATGTGTTACTTTGCCAACATATTCCATGTGCTCACCCGTTTTCGGGCTGCATTGTTGCAGACTTTTCAGACGACGAGTAAGATGCTTTAGGATCATGGTTCTATACTCAGTGATGTCGTTGGAGTTGATGGACTCACTTATCTTCCAAGCCTTCCTCTGTTATCGTTATTAGATGGCCTTAAGCCATATTTATTGTAATCAGTTCTCTGTGGAGACATTTGATGTAATAAGTGTGTGATTGCTACTCTGTTATAAATCCTTCGAGTATTGTGCGTGTCAGCATTACTAATCCAGGGATGACACTGATGCACAGAGATCAGACTGTTTGAGGTCTGGTCGCTACATCAATGAAGGACATCCATTGGAAGATGGCTTTAGGCGGTGAGGCTGATAGCTGGACCCACCAGCTACATCTTCGAACACAAGGAAGTGCCTCCTTGTTACTTGCAAAATAGAAACGATTCGTCCCCTTACAGTAGGGACCAACGAACTATACCTTCGCACGCAAGGAAGTGCGTCCTTATCCTCCCTGACCGCTGCGACCCACCCGGTCAAAGCGTATGTAGCGTTGTCTGTCTGGTCACGAACATGTACATACATACTGGTCGATCGATCTCTATGCAAGTACAAACTGTGGCCGAGTAAGTAGCAGCACATGTCATTGTAGAGCACCCGACATAGCAGTTCACGCAGTCCCGTCTAAGTCCTGTACATGTACGTACAGCCATACGACAAAAAATATGGCCACGTACATACATACGGGTGGGGTCTCAAGCGCATACTCATGCATATATATGACCGGCCAGGTCTTGTGTACATGGAGAGGCAACCGACGGCAGCAATGATGTCCTGTTCATCAGGCAGCGAACCAGCTGGGTCGGAACAGAGAAACAGTGTCCTGTTCATCAGGAGGCAACCGACTGGGTCAGAATGCGTCCTGTTCAACGGGAGCCAACCGGCTTGGACGGAACAGCCGAAATGGGGTCTCGCATACCGCAAAATGGAGGAAACGACCTTCTGTTCGATCGGCCACGGTCGAAAACAGGATCCTGTTCATCAAGAGGGGTCTGGCATACCGTGAAATGGAGGAAACAGACTTGTGTTCGAGTGCCTATAGTCGAAACGGGGTCATGTTGATGGGGACGGGTGTGGCGTACCGCAAAACGGAGGAAACAAACTTGTGTTGGAGCGCCTACGGTCGAAACGGGGTCCTGCTCATCCATCGTCTACTGCCTCGCTCTAGCCTCCATGGGGCTATTGTTCATCCACAGTCGACCACCTCCAGCCTCCATGGGCTGATGTTCATCCACGGCTACTCTTCATCCAGCCACCACCGGATGCTGCTCATAGAGCCTCCACAGGGTCCTGTTCATCCACCCCCAACCGTCTGGGGGTGCGGTGGCCTCCTCAGCGTCATGTTCATCCACCAACAATAGCTTACTACCACAGGGTCCTGTTCATCCAACCACGTCGGGAACTGTTCATCCACAGCAAACCAACCGGCTCGACTCACCACGTCTCGACTTGTTCTATGTACCATGCACACGGTAGCAACGGTCACTATTCATCAAGAGGCAACCCAACACCAGCGGGCTACATCTCACACGGGGGCTCGATCAGCTTCAGTAAGTAGCAGTAGTGATCGATCGCTCAGTTTCAGTTAGCAACAACAACGAAGGAATTGCTCGGGTTCTGTCAGCAATGAATGAATAGCTCGAGTTCAGTTAACAGCCAAGGGATCAATCGCTTGGGTTTAGTAACATGTGATCGCTTGGGTTCAGTTAACCAACGCCTTGCACACACGCGCGTACACAAGAGAAACACGCAAACCACAATGCATCACTCGGCCCCGACCACCCACTGTAACCGGGAACTCCCCACTATTTTCCTCGCCCTTGCTTCTACCACGGTTTTTTCCGTCATGGACGGCCCAAAGAATGTCATGTACCTGCGTCTCCGGCCTGCCAGGATGAAATGCCCATTTTCTGTCACGATTTTTTGTCATACAAGTAGGAGCCCACCACATCTATGATGATACTGGGTTTTGTCACAATTATCATCATAGAAGTGTCATAAGCATGACAGAAAAAAATTCGTTCGACCCAAAATGTCACGGATGTCTTTTTTTTGTAGTGATGGAACCAGGTAAAAAAGCAATGGGGAGAGGAAGCAAAGGGGGCGAAATGGCTGAAAGGCAATGCAATCTACGGGAAGGCGGAGGGAGCGAGCCAAGGAGCGGGGTGAATCTTTTGGTTTTCACCATGGGAAAACACTAGTCGATGACTTCTCACATCAGGGAGCAGTGGGTTTACAGGCGGAGTCATCGTGACTAATTGCTGTTGCGCCTGCTTCGACAATCAAAAAAATAAAAACCCTGTTGCACCTGCCGCACCCAATGACCAGAGCAACGCCTCGGTGGATATTTAAATTTACCTGCCAGCAAGGACATAAAAAAAGGGGTGAAAAAACAAAGGTTGCGGCGGCCTAGATAATCGACCGCACTAGCCCAACTAGCTAGCCACTGTTCTTCACTAATGTACTCGGCGGGAAAGGTGGTCTTTCGTGATTTGATGACTCATTTACTTGCTTTGGTGCTATGACCGAGGAGGACCCAAAAAACGCGCGGTAGGGCGTCCCACATCTCGACAAGGAAGAAAATACACATGCACCACCCGGGAGGGCCCCGAAACCAAGCGGTAGGGTGTGCCACGTCTCGGCACGGAGGAAAAATGTGCGTGTAAAATTATACTGTATAAGACGTACTACCTATGGTTCGACCTCGGGACCCAGCCATTCAGTCGAAAACACCAAACTAGCCACACAGCTACATCATGCTAACGTGGCACGGAGGATAGGTGTGGTTAGCTCCATCTCGACTAGACACAACGTCTCTTGTTTTAGGCGATTATTCTATTTTCCAAGCTTTTCTTAGTTATAATAACACCACGGCAAGCTCGAGCCACTCGCCGTGTGTGCCCCTGCATCTAAAGTTTAGACGATGGAGATGAGAGAGAGATCGCAGACATGAGACCCACCAGTAAGTGAGTCAACGGTCATGCACGTCTTGACGAGCCACTCCCTCTACTCTAGTCAACATAATACTGTATAAAATCAAGTTATGGGACAAAGCCAACAACCGTTGTTGTTTAGGGCTATCGACTTACGCTTTGTAGTGTAGGTTGCCATTTTGAATCTCATCTTTCAAATTTGTTAGTTTTAGGTCCAAATTAGATCAATGACAAGTGGGATCCCAGTGTGTTGTTTCGATATTTCAATGTAGGATGGTTTTTTTGCACAAACACTTTGCGCGGTTAGACAAGTAACATCATGAGTTACACGTATTTTGCAAGTTTAGGAACAAAAATGACAGGGACATAGAATATCACATCCACCCCGTAGCTTAGATGCTATGGTGATACGAGTTTTCACGTCATTGGAACTGCGATTCAATCGCTTGGGAGTAGTCTTTGTAATTATGCAAATTTCCAAACTCTCCAAGGTTTTATGTTGCAAATAAAACATTCAGGCATCCTGTGTGCCCTTGCATCTTGGATCCAACGGCTCCCAGTTGCTCATATTAGGTGCTCCCCATAGCTTAATTAGCCGCTACAGTGATACAAGCATCTAGGTCGTATGATCTGTGATCAGATGCTACATGCATAGTACTTGTACTTTCTGCGCAATTCCCAAACTCTCTGAGGCGTATAATGCAAAAACATTCAAACCTCCTACTTTGAGCCATTAGATCTCCGGGAACTCGTATCACCATAGAATCTACGGTGCGGGAGCACCTCATATTATCCCATGCGAGAAAACATCAGGTGCTCTCGCACCTTGGATGCTATGGTGATATGAGCTTCGAGGTCATTCAATCTGAGATCCAATGGCATCTGAGCAGTCTTTGTGCTTGTAAGCAGTGGCCAAACTCTTTGGGGGATTTTCTGCAAAAAAAATTGAACCACTAAGGAGTTGTTGGATCAAAGATCGAACGACTCCGAAGAGCTTGTATCACCAAAGCATCTAAGGTGTGGTAGCACATGATATTCTTACATACATGAGAATATGAGGTCATCCTTCATCTTAGATGCTACTGTGATACGAGCTTCGAGGTTGTTGGATATGGGATCCAAGGGCATCTGAGTAGTTTTCATACAAATTGTGTGCAATTCTCAAACTCATTAAGGTTTCCTATAAATATATTAAGACATCCTGTGAGCTGTTATATCTCAGATCTACAAGCTCCAAGCAACTCATATCAACCTATAGCATCTAAGGTGTGATGGCACATGATATTCTCCCCGGGAGGGGGGTGCACAACCAATCGGTGTTTGGGAGGGTGTGGACAAATATAATGTTCAAAAATTATAATCTAAACAATCCTAAATAGAGCTTCACAATTTTATCTAAGGTCGAGGGTTTAACCCCCGACAATCTACATAGCTCCGCCTAAACACAACATTTGCATGTATGTAGTACTAGACTTAATATTCATGTTTCAGTTTCCCGTTCATTTTAAATATTGAATTGAGGACCATGCATGTCTTACATTTTACTCCCTTCGTTCCTAAATATTAGTATTTTCAGAGATTTCAAATGGACTGCCACATATGGATGTATATACACTACTGCAGGATGCTGCTAACACAACACTACGATTAGAGACCCTTCTACGAAACTGTGTGTGATGCAATAATTGCAAACAGTGGTGTAAAAAACCATCAAAAAAGGTGCAAAACGTTTGCAATGGCGGAGCCATCAAACATGATTCAGATTTTAGTTGCATGTGCGATGCAGGGCATACGGTTGATCCAGACGTACTATTTGCGATTATATAGAACAACAGAAATGGGTAGCCATATCAATGTGTGTGCGATATACGACATATAGTACGTTCAGATGAACTATTTGCTATTAGGGAAAATAATAGAAACAATTAGCCAGATAAAGGTGTGTGTGATATACAGCATACGGTTCAGTCGAATGAACTGTTTTTGATTAGGGAAGAGAACATAAATGGTTCAACTTAACAAGATGTGTGTGATACGCAGCAAAAAGGCCCGGAGGTTAATTCGAGAACAAGTACACAGAGGTTAATTTGACATACATGACTTATAAGTTTCACTGAAATCATATCACTTTTTGGGAAAACATTTAATTGCGTTGAATGTATATAGTGCTTCGTCCTATTAGTTGAATTAACCTCGAGGTCCAGGTTTTGGAAACATGTCATAAATTAACAGGATAGAACTTCATTCAAGCCAATCAACATGTGTTCAAAAAACAAAAAATATCAAAAAGTAACGAGATAGACCTTCTTCAGGCCAATCAACATGTGTACAAAAAACAAAAAATGTCAAAAATTACAAAACAAGGACCTCGAGGTTAATTCAACTAATATGATGGAGCACTATATACATTCAACACAACTAAATGTTTATAGTGACCCATCACATCAGTTAATTTAACATCGAGGCCACTTCCCATCCGGTCACCCATCTGATGACTACTCAAGCCTCAACATAGTTAACTTGGGAGTACTGTTAGATGAGCTATCGGTAGGAAGCTGGTACTTGCTGCAATAGGATCCCTCTTTGCATCCTTTATTGGGCACCCAGATGACCAACTGTTGCCGCACAATGGTCAATGCCACGTCCCCCGCATGGAAGCTTTTGCAGCGGGTAACTGCATCGTCGCGCCGCGCCCGGCGCAATCGCATGCACACGAACGTGCGTGATCGAGCAGCCCCAAACACTGGCAGCACAACTTATAATTTGACGGATGGAGTACTAGTTACAGTGATGCATATAATTAAGCAAAGGGATCGCACATGTCTATATTGACTCAAACAAGAATGCAATAGTACAATAAGAATGAAGGCCACAATGAGGCGATCGTAGTGGTGGTTATAGGAGGCAAGAAGAAAGATGCATCCATCAATGTATGACCTCCTCCTCCTCAACTCAGTGCGCCGAGCCACTGATCGTCAACTTTTGAGGCGAGGTCAAGGTGCTTCTCACCAAAGGCATCCAAGGCTTCCAGCCGGTTGAAGAAGGCCAACGCCGTAACATCCTCACTGGTCTTGTAGATACCTATCTACACGATTCGCTCGTACATGTGGATGTGTAGGTCGATGAATTCTTGTAGGGCGTGGTGCCTCGTGGCGAGCGTGACCTCCAGGTGGACATTCTTCATGGCGTCGGTGGGCAGTCGCAGGGCAACCAGTGCTTGAAAGAGGTTCCAACCATGGGGGCCAATTAGGGCGGCAGGCAATGCGAAACCCGGGCGCGTAGGCTGGAGGAGTATGGTGATGTCGTCCGTGAGCTTCTTGACGACGGCGAACTTGTTGGTGGTGGCAACGATCATCTGGTCATACCTGAGAGTCGTAGCTGGCGTCGACGGCCGCCATCCACTAGCCGGTCGCCAACACCGTCTAGAGACGATCCTCAATGTCATGCCGCAGGCCGGCATCATGTACCATCTGGCACAGCCGCTGGCCACTTGTGCGCATCACCGCCATGCATCTGGAGTGAGCACTTTTGCATTTATTACTGTAGACAAATTCTTTGGTGCGTACGATGTGGTAGATGCATTGGAATGGAGGGGCGCCTTTATATGAGTGCAAAATGCGTTGCATTCACATCGTGCTACCTCTTTTCCCGGTACTCCTCCCATTACTTCCTTCATGCTTTCACACGATGCTAAATGAAGGAGGATGCATCATTGGCCATTCAACATTTCGAGAACTGCTACCCTCTCCCTCGTCTGCATTAAAGCCGTATAGGTGTGACGCCCCCGATTCAATCGTACACTAATCATGCACGCAAATGTGTATGATCAAGATCAGGGACTCACGGGAAGATATCACAACACAACTCTACAAATAAAAATAAGTCATACAAGCATCATAATACAAGCCAGGGGCCTCGAGGGCTCGAATACATGTGCTCGATCATAGACGAGTCAGCGGGAGCAACAGTATCTGAGTACAGACATAAGTTAAACAAGTTGCCATAAGATGGCTAGCACAAACTGGGATACAAATCGAAAGAAGCGTAGGCCTCCTTCCTGGGATCCTCCTAACTACTCTTGGTCGTCGTCAGCGGCCTGCACGTAGTAGTAGGCACCTCCGGGGTAGTAGGAGTCGTCGTCGACGGTGGCGTCTGGCTCCAGGGCTCCAGCATCTGGTTGCGACAACCAGGTAGAAGGGAAAGGGGAAGAGAGGGAGAAAAGCAACCGTGAGTACTCATCCAAAGTACTCGCAAGCAAGGAGCTACACTACATATGCATGGGTATATGTGCAAAGGGCCATATCGGTGGACTGAACTGCAGAATGCCAGAATAAGAGGGGGATAGCTAATCGTGTCGAAGACTACGCTTCTGGCAGCCTCCGTCTTGCAGCATGTAGAAGAGAGTAGATTGGAGTCCTCCAAGTAGCATCTCCAAGTAGCATCTCCAAGTAGCATCTCCAGTCGCATCGCATAGCATAATCCTACCCGGCGATCCTCTCCTCATCGCCCTGTGGAAAAGCGGTCACCGGGTTGTCTGTGGAACTTGGAAGGGTGTGTTTTATTAAGTATCCGGTTCTAGTTGTCATAAGGTCAAGGTACAACTCCAAGTCGTCCTGTTACCGAAGATCACGACTATTCGAATAGATTAAACTTCCCTGCAGGGGTGCACCAACTTACCCAACACGCTTGATCCCATTTGGCCGGACACACTTTCCTGGGTCATGCCCGGCCTCGGAAGATCAACATGTCGCAGCCCCACCTAGGCAAAACAGAGAGGCCAGCATGCCGGTCTAAACCTAAGCGCACAGGGGTCTGGGCCCATCGCCCATAGCACACCTGCACGTTGCGAGGGCGGCCGGAAGCAGACCTAGCCTAGCAGGCGTTCCAGTCCAATCCGGCGCGCGCCGCTCCGTCGCTGACGTCTGAAGTGCTTCGGCTGATACCACGACGTCGGGATACCCATAACTACTCCCACGTAGATGGTTAGCGCGTATAGGCTCGTAGCCAACTCAGATCAAATACCAAGATCTCGTTAAGCGTGTTAAATATCCGCGAACACCGAACAGGGCCAGGCCCACCTGTCTCCTAGGTGGTCTCAACCTGCCCTGTCGCTCCGCCACAAAGATCCACTCGCGGGTGCTCCACCAGCCGACCCGACTTTAGTCTCCACATGTATCATGTATAAAGTATATAGTATATACCCGTGATCACCTCCCGAGTGATCACGGCCCAATAGTATAGCACAGTAGACGGACAAGAATGTAGGGCCACAGATGGAAATACTAGCATCCTATACTAAGCAAGTAGGATTGCAGGTAAAGGTAACAACAGTAGTAACAAGGACATGCTATGCATCAGGATAGGTATAACAGAAAGCAGTAACATGCTACACTACTCTAATGCAAGCAGTATAGAGTAGAATAGGCGATATCTGGTGATCAAGGGGGGGGGGCTTGCCTGGTTGCTCTGGCAAGAGAGAGGGGTCATCAACTCCGTAGTCGAATTGGGCCGCAGCAGCGTCGGTCTCGTAGTCTACCGGAGAGAAGAGGGGGAAGAAACAGTAAATACAATGCAAACATAAACATGACGATGCGTGACATGACAATGAGCAGTGCGAGGTGTGTCCTAACGCGACAGCAGGTGGTACCGGTGAAGGGGGGGAACATCCAGGAAAGTATTCCCGATGTTTTGCATTTTCGGACAGATGGACCGGAGGGGGAAAGTTGTGAGTTCGATAGGTTAGGGAGGTGTGGTGGACGAACGGACTGCGTATCCGGATTCGTCTCGTCGTTCTGAGCAACTTTCATGTAGAAAGTATTTTCATCAGAGCTACGGTTTATTTTCTATTAATTTTAAAAGATTTAAATCATTTTCAGGATTTATTTAATTATTTGAATGCAACATTATCCAGAATAGTGCACGCTGACGTCATCATGACGTCAGCAGTCAACAGGGAGTTGACTGGGTCAATCTGACGTGTGGGTCCCGCATGTCATTGACTGATTAGTCTAATTAGGGTTTAATAAAACTAACTACTTAATTAGATTAATTAAACATGATTAATTAACTTAATTAATCCATTAATTATTTTAATCATTAATTAATTAATTTCTTATTTATATATTTATTTTTATTATAATAATATATTTTTTAATTCTCTTTTCTCTATTTTTAAGCGTTCTGGGTCGGGCCCCACGTGCCATAGGCACAGGGGCCATAGCGGGCAGGCGGGCGACCCAACTGGGGCGCCGGCGACCACAGGCGCAGCCCGTATGGGCGCTGCGGGCGCGACCGGCAAGGGCAACCCAACTGGGGCGCCGGCGACCACGGCAGAGCGCCGGAGAAGAGGGGGGGGGGGGCGGTGGCCTGGGACGACCTGGGTCGGCGCGGGTCGGCAGTGAGGGGAGCCGCAGCGAGGGGGGCGCGGCACACCGGGGCACGGGGAAGGGCAGCCGCAGCTGCGGTCGACGCGAGCGAGCGGGAGGAGGGGGGAGGCGGTGCGGTGGCCATGGTGCTGTTCGGCAATCCAAACGGCGCGACGGGACGGTGCTGGGAGGGAGAAGAGGTGGCTGGGGCCTCATCGAGGGATTGTAGGGGACGGGGCCATGGGCTCGATGAAGGTCGGGGTCGGCGGCGACGTTGGGGAGGCGGTCCGGCGAGGCAGCGTTGTCGAGGCGGCGGAGCGGTCCTTGGGTGGCGGCGGTGTCTTGCGGCGTCGGGCGGCGGCATGGGCGACGTGACGACGACGACGACGCAGGGGAGGACGACGGCGCTGGCGGACCAGCGAGGTGGCCTCCGGTGACGGGGTCGGGGCGGCCACGGATGGGGCGCGCGCGGAGCTTGGGGGAGACGACCCAGTGCATGAAGGAGAGGGAGGAGGCCGGGAAGTGCGGCGCCGGTGAGGCGCCGGGGTGGCGCGGGGGCGCTGGCGTTTGGCGGCGATGAGCGGTGGGGGGGCGAGGGGATCGGTATGGAGAAGAGAGCGAGGTGGAGTGGGGGGGGGGATCGCCTCGATCCAGATTGGATCGGGAGGGGGGAGAGGGAGTGGCGTCGTGGGGGGGAAGTGGGTGCGTTGGGGGGTTAGGGTTTGGTCGTCCAGGGGGGTATGGGGGAGTGGGGCGAATGGGTGGACCGGCTAGGGTTTCTCCCCTGGTGGGGGGCTATGGAGGGGAGGGGGTGGGCCGGCTGGGCCTGGGGGTTGGCCCAATTGGGCCACGGCCCAGAGGGGGGGGGGCTTCTCCTTTGTTTTAGTTTAGTTACAGTTTTCTATTTTCGTATTTTCTTTTATTTATTTATTCTCTTGTTTCTGTTTTCTTTTACTTATGTAATATTTTATAGTTTTACAAAAAGTGAAACCCACACCTAAAATAGAGTTACAATTATAACTACTGCCACAAAATGTTTTAACCCTGAACAAAATAGTATAGTATTTTATAAAATCCAAAATGCATATATTTAATTGTTTTACCTACCACTTTAATTACTTAAGTGCATTTAAACCTTTTATAAAAATGTGGTTTCTCCACCATAATTACCTATGCATTATTTGACACAACCCAAACAATTTAGTTTTAATATTTCAAAACTTTTGTCGTTTGCCTTTATTTTAAATTTTAATTTGACGCGGTTTGAACTAACGGACGTTTAGCATCGGTAATCGGGATGATGTGGCTTGATTAGCGTGGGATTATTTTAGCAAGATTATCCAGGCGTCACAATAGGGAACCGCGCTGGCTGATACGTCCCCAACGTATCTATAATTTTTTATTGTTCCATGCTGTTATATTATCAATCTTGGATTTTTATAATGATTTTATAGTCATTTTATATAATTTTTGGGTACTAACCTATTGACATAGTGCCAAGTGCCAGTTGTTGTTTTCTGCATGTTTTTTACATCGCAGGAAATCAATACCAAACGGATTCCCAACGCGATGAAACTTTACAGAGATTTTTTTGGACCAGAAGACACATAATGGGCCCTGGCTGCGCTTGGGGGGGTGCTCCAAGGAGAGAAAAACCCACCAGGGCATGCCAGGAGGCCCAGGCGCGCCCTGGTGGGTTGTGCCCACCTCGAGTGCCCCCAGACCGCCTCTTTGCTCTATAAATACCCCAATATTCCCAAAACCCTAGGGGAGTCGACGAAATATTGATCCAGCCGCCGTAGAGTCTAGAACCACCAGATCCAATCTAGACACCATCTCGGATGGGGTTCACCACCTCCATTGGTGCCTCTCCGATGATGCGTGAGTAGTTCTTTGTAGACCTTCGGGTCCGTAGTTAGTAGCTAGATGGCTTCCTCTCTCTCTCTCTCTCTCTAAATTCCCAATACAATGGTCTCTTGGAGATCCATATGATGTAACTCTTTTGCGGTGTGTTTGTTGGGATCGATGAACTTTGAGTTTATGATCAGATCTATCTTTTTATATCCATGAAAGTATTTGAGTTTCTTTGATATCTTTTATGCATGATTACTTATAGTCTTGTATTTCTTCTCCAATATTTGGGTTTTGTTTGTCCAACTTGATTTATTTATCTTGCAATGGGAAGAGGTGCTTTGTAGTGGGTTCGACCTTATGGTGCTTGATCCCAGTGACAAAAAGGGAACCGACACGTATGTATCGTTGCTACTAAGGATAAAATGATGGGGTATATCTATAAATAGATAGATCTTGTCTACATCATGTCATCGTTCTTGTGAGATACTGGGTTCCAGCAAACGCTTGAGGTTCTAACTCTAGGGTGCGCACGAAGAATTCTCTCTTCCTAGCTTGCACGCACAACGATCTCACGACCTAACTCGACGAACCCGAAGAACACGAGACACAGGGGTTTATACTGGTTCGGGCCACCGTTGTGGTGTAATACCCTACTCCAGTGTGGTGGTGGTGGATTGCCTCGTAGGCTGAGGATGAACAAGTACAAGGTATGAACAGCCTCCTGAGGAAATGTGTTCTTGAGCTCGGTGAGCTAGTGAGTGTGAGGGTGGTCTGAATGATCCGTCCCCCTCTCATCCCCGTCCTATGGTGGTGGCTAGTCCTATTTATATTGTCCTGGGTCCTCTTCCCAAATGTAGGCGGGAAGGGATCCCACAACAGCCAATTTTGAAGGGAGACAACTAGTACAAGCTATCCTGACAAAAGGTGGTCTTCACCTGCCAAAGGCTCTGGTGGTGATGCAGCTGTGGGCTCTATGATGACCTCCGTCCTGCTGGTCTTGGTCTTGTTGCACCCATATGGAGACCTTTGACTGATGCCTCGGGACTCCTTGCATGCGCCTGACTCCTTAGCACCAAAGAGGAAACTTGTACACTGCGCCCACTGGCGCCCGCCTGGCCTTGGTCTTCATGGCTCAAGTCACGTGAACCTCGCGAGGTGCCCCTTGCATAGATATCTCCGCTCCATGGGAGCTGATAACCCACAAATATATGGAATAACTCTAGCCTATTTCGATAACTAAGAGTGTTGAACCCAATGAGGAGCTAAAGGTAGAACAAATATTGTCTCAAGTCCTATCTGCCACTGATACGACTCTACGCATGCTTAGTGTTCGCTTTACCTAGAACAAGTATGAAACTGTAAGTACTTTGTAGGTGTTGTTGGATAGGTTTGCAAGATAATAAAGAGCACGTAAATAAAAGCTAGGGGCTGTTTAGATAAAGAAGCAATAAAGTAAATATAGCGAGTGTGGAAAAGTGGTGGTAGGAGTTGTGAAATTGTCCTTAAGCAATTGACTACATTACTAGACCGGTAATCACTACTGCAATTCTATTTGAGGGAGAGGCATAAGCTAACATACTTTCTCTTCTTGGATCATACGCACTTATGATTGGAACTCTAGCAAGCATTCGCAACTACTAAAGATCATTGAGGTAAAACCCAACCATAGCCTTAAAGTATCAAGTCCCCTTTATCCCATACGCTAACAACCTACTTACTCGGGTCTATGCTTCTATCACTCACGCCACCCACCATAAGCAAATGATGAACATATTGCAAACCCTACAGCGGGAATCCCTCATGCTTGCGTGACACGGAGGGCATAATAGGACAACACAAATAATAAAACATGCAATTCAAACCAATCATAGCAATTCATCAATCATCCATAGGACAACGAAAATCTACTCAGACATCATAGGATGGCAACACATCATTGGATAATAATATGAAGCATAAAGCACCATGTTCAAGTAGAGGGTACAGCGGGTTGCGGGAGAGTGGACCGCTGGATATAGATGGGGGAAGGTGATGGAGACGTTGGTGAAGATGATGGAGGTGTTGGTGAATATCGCGGTGATAATGATGGCCCCCGACAGCTTTCTGGCGCCACTGGAAGCAAGGGGGAGAGAGCACCCTTCTTCTTCTTTTTCTTCCTTGACCTCCTCCCTAGATGGGAGAAGTGTTTCCCCTCTGGTCCATGGCTCCCATGGCGTGGGAGGGGCGAGAGCCCCGTCGAGATTGGATCTATCTCTCTGTCTCTCTCTGTTTCTGCGTTGATTTTACTTCCCAAAAATCATAAATATTCCAGAATAACTCTCCGTCCATTTTTATCCCGTTTGGACTCCATTTGATATGGGTTTTCTGCAAAACATAAAACATGCAACAAACAGGAAATGTCACTGGGCACTGGATCTATATGTTAATCCCAAAAAATAGAATAAAAAGTTGCCAAAAGTATATGAAAGTTGAATAATATTGGCATGGAACAATCAAAAATTATAGATACGATGGAGACGTATCAGCATCCCGAAGCTTAATTCCTGCTCGTCCTCGAGTAGGTAAATGATAAAAAAGATAATTTTTGATGTGGAATGCTACCTAGCATAATCTTGATCATATGTCTAATCATGGCATGAATATTAAGACACGAGTGATTCAAAGAAATAGTCTATCATTTGACATAAAAACAATAATACTTAGGGCATCCCAACAAACAATCATGTCTTTCAAAATATCAATGCTTCAGAATGTTATCCCTACAAAATCATATAGTCTGGTATGCTCCCTTTTCTTAACACAAGGTACCCCTCATGCCTATCCCGGTGTCAGCCAATCAATTGTTTCATACTTTAGTATTCTCAAACTTTTTCAACCTTCACGCAATACATGAGCGTGAGCCATGAATATAGCACTATGCGTGGAATAGAATATGATGGTGGGGATTATGTGGAGAAGACAAAAGGGAGAAAGTCTCACATCGACGCGGCTAATCAACGGGCTATGTAGATGCCCATCAATTGATGTCAATGCAAGGAGTAGGGATTGCCATGCAATGGATGCACTAGAGCTATAAGTGTATGAAAGCTCAAACTGAAACTAAGTGGGTGTGCATCCAACTTGCTTGCTCATGAAGACCTAGGGAATTTGAGGTAGCCCATCGTCGGAATATACAAGCCAAGTTCTATAATGAAAACTCCCACTAGTATATGAAAGTGACAACATAAGAGACTCTCTATATGAAGAACATGGTGCTACTTTGAAGCACAAGTGTGGTAAAAGGATAGTAACATTGCCCCTTTTCTTTTTCTTTTTTTTCTCCTTTTTTGGGTGGCCTTCTTTGGCCCCCCTTTTTTATTTAGGCTTATTTGGCCTCTTTTTTTTCCTTTTCTTTTTTTTCATGGGGCAATGCTCTATAATGTTGATCATCAAACTTTTATTTACTTACAACTCAATATTACAACTTGATTGAACAAAGATATGACTCTATATGAATGCCTCTGGCGGTGTACCGGGATGTGCAATGATCTAGCATAGCAATGACATCAAAAAACAAACAAGCCATGAAAACATCATGCTAGCTATCTTACGATCATGCAAGGCAATATGACAATGAATGCTCAAGTCATGTATATGATGATGATGGAAGTTGCATGTCAATATATCTCGGAATGGCTATGGAAATGCCATAATAGGTAGGTATGGTGGCTATTTTGAGGAAGATATAAGGAGGTTTATGTGTGATAGAGCATATCATATCACGGGGTTTGGATGCACCGACGAAGTTTGCACCAACTCTCGAGGTGAGAAAGGGCAATGCACGGTACCGAAGAGGCTAGCAATGATGGAAGAGTGAGAGTGCGTATAATCCATGGACTCAACATTAGTCATAAGGAACTCACATACTTATTACAAAAATTTATTAGCCCTTGTAACCAAGTACTACACGCATACTCCTAGGGAGGAGGTTGGTAGGAGTTAACCATCACGCGCCCCCGACCTTCACACAAAGATAAACAATCAAAATACAATGCACGCCAATTTGGTTACATAGTTAGTAGACCATACGTGCATGCTTCGGGAATCACAAACCTTAACACAAACATCCTTACTAAACACAACCATCTACTAGTACCTCCCACATATTATCATCTCTATATCGCAAAACTATTGCAAAGAATCAAACATATCATATTCAGTGATCCACAAGTTTTATGTAGGATTTTATGACTAACCATGTGAATGACCAATTCCTGTCATCTCTCTAAATTGATATAAGTGAAGAAAGAGAGTTTAATTCTTTCTACAAAAGATATTCCCACGCTCTAACAAATATAAGTGAAGCAAAAGAGCATTCTACAAATGGCGGTTTCCTACGTAAAGAGAAACATGCAATCCAAACTTCAAATGATATAAGTGAAGCACATGAAGCATTCTATAAAGCCATACTCAAAAGATTTAAGTGAAGTGCAATGAGCATTCTATAAATCAACCAAGGACTATCTCATACCAGCATGGCGCCTAAAAGAAAATTGAAAACTAAATGCAAAAGACGCTCCAAGACTTGCACATATCGCATGAACGAAACGAATACGAAAACATACCGATACTTGTTGAAGAAAGATGGGGATGCCTTTCGGGGCATCCCCAATCTTAGACGCTGGAGTCTCCTTGAATATTTACTTGGGGTGGCTTGGGCATTCCCAAGCTTGAGCTCTTGCCTCTCTTCCTTTTCCTCATATCGAGACCTCCTCGATCAAACACTTCATCCACACAAAACTTCAACAGAAAACTCGGTAAGATCCGTTAGTATGATAAAGCAAATCACTACTCTAAGTACTGTTACAAACCAATTAATATTTTGTTTTTTCATTGTGTCTACTGTAATATAGCTTTTCCATGGCTTACTCCACTGATATGAATCGATAGTTTCATCAAAACAAGCAAACTATGCATCAAAAACAGAATCTGTCAAAAACATAACAGTCTGTAGCAATCTGAACATTCACCATACTTCTGGTAACCCAAAACTTCTACCCAATTAGGAAAAATAAACAATTTGTATAGCAAGACAGTGAAAAAAGAATCAGAACTGTTTGACGTTCCAGTAAAAAACGTAAAATCGCGCACTACAGCCAAAGTTTCTGTCCTGCACCGTACAAACCAACAAGCATTGTAAACATCCTAATGGCAAACCTTAGCACATTATTTTTATAATACAATGGAATTGTACAAGGGGGTAATTATTTTTGATGAAAAGTTTCTGTAATCAAGATTCACAAAGTTTCCGTGAGCATAAACAAAGTTCAAGGAGCTCTCCCACTTCAATAGTGCTTGTCTCTTTCACTTTCGCTTTTCTTTTTGAAAAGTTTTGGGTTCCCCTCTTTATTTAAAACTATATAAAAGCACTCAATAGAAATAAATGACTCTCTAAAACTTTCAGGTTGTCCCCCTGGCAGCGCTTTCTTTAAAGCCATTAAGCTAGGCATATAGTGCTAAGTAATGGATCCACCCGGATCCCAAGGTATATCAAAGCCAATTTTAATTAACAATGATTTGTAATTTAGTAGTGAGCACAAAGTAACACATATCATGCAACAACAAAGTCTAACTCTCTTCCTATGTATCGGCATGTCATAAAAGAACAATTCATGCACACCAAGTAAAGGCCAATGCATAGTATAAGCAGTTTCTTGCAGTTTCATCATATGGGAAACATAGAGAGGTGGAGATATAGTTCCTCTCTCATAATAATTGCAAGTAGGAGCAGCAAGCACATGCATTACATTCATCAAAATCATCATATGTAGTAGTAAAAGGCAACCCATCAATATAATCCTTAGTAAGTACAAACTTCTCCGATATAGTGAAGTCGGGAGAATTCAAAACTATAATAGGACTATCATGCGTGGGTGCAATACCAGCAATTTCATGTTTAACATAAGGAACTATAGCACGTTCATCTCCATAAGCATAATTCATATTGGCATCTTGGCCACAAGCATAACAAGCATCATCAAAAAGGGATATTTCAAGAGAATCAACGGGATCATAGCAATCATCATAGCATTCATCCTTCGGTAAGCAAGAAGGCGAATTAAACAATGTATGAGTTGAAGAGTTACTCTCATTAGAAGGTGGGTGCGGGTAGCTAATCCGCTCTTCCTCCTTTGTTCTTCGCTCTCCTCCTCATCTTTTTCATCCAATGAGCTCACAGTTTCATCAATTTCTTCTTCCATAGCTTCCCGCAAAATATTAGTCCCTTCTTGGAAAGCGGAGACTTTCTCAATAAATGCATCAATATTGTAATTGTATTCATAATTTTTATAGCAATATCTAAGTATAGCAAAAAATTTAGGTCTATAAACTGAATCATCAAAATCTTCAAACTCTTTAAACATAGATTCAATCTCATAAGCACCCATAAAAGCAACAAATTCTTCTATTTGTTCCACATCATAGTAATCATATACACCATTAGCATAAGAAGCTAAGGTTTTATTATCATTGAATTTGCATGAAAAGGGAGGTGTGGAGCCTTCATCCTAGAGCAACAAGTATAATCATATATCAAGCATAGTTGACGAGCATACCAACGTAACATATGAATTTGATCCCATAATAGTTTCCCTTTTTGTGTCAAGCGATAATACCTAAAGTATTCATGTTGATCCAATGTGTCTCCCATAACATAATTGAATGGGGTTTTCTCAGGATTATCAAAGTAGTACATAATATCTTTCACATAACCAACATCGAGGGTTTTAGGAGGTTCCCCATCTCCATGAGCAGGAAGTACACCTAATGTTTTTGGTATTTCGTGATCCATATCCATAACTAAAGATAAAGAACAACTAAGAACAATAAATAAAAATTACTTAGTGATAAAGCAAACAAGCACACACGAGAATATTTTTTTTTACTATAAACAGTAGGGTAAAACCCCACTGTAATATTTTATTAAAATAAAGTAGAACAACAAATTAGTCTGAAAGGCTTGAGATAAGCCCAAGAAACAAAAGAAAAAGACCTAAAAAGACTAGCAACATAAAAGAATAAAGGAAGAAGAAGGAGAGAAAGAAGCTAAGCAGCTAAAAAACCTAAGAAGAAAAATTACAACAGGCCATCAAGCCAAACTGATAATTGCCTCTCATGCTTCTTCCTCATCCTATATTTGAGAAGCTTCAGTTCCTCCAGATAAATGAACTTCCACCCTTGGAAAGAAGGTGCAATATTCTCAAATATTTTATTGTTTCTGGTGATCCAAATGGCCCAAGCTCCAAGAATGATTATCTCCATGTAAAATGGGTACCTTATCTTATCTTTTAGGTCCTGGAATGCTTCTAATACAGAAAGATTTGGAGCTCTTGTGGGACAAATGAAGTCCCAGCATTGCTGAACAAATGGACATCCCCAAAAGAGATGATGCAAAGTTTCTTCTATAGGATAGCCTCCAACAGCACAATTGTAATCTTCCAACACAAACTTCTTCCTTCTAAGTAAGTTTCTGGTGTTAACTCGATCATGTAGAAGTTGCCAGAAGAAAACTTTATGCTTTGGTTGACAGGAACTCTGCCAGATCCTGTTGAAATTAGGGGGTGTATGTTTGTGACCAATTAAGACTTTATATGCTTTGATGGAGGAGTAGTGCTCAGTTCCCCAAATGTAGCTCCAAGTATCCAAAGAGTTTAAATGTTCAGATTGTCTCATGGCTAAACAAATGTCTTCCATTTGCACACGAGAATATTCACCCCACACTATGACTCCCCGGCAACGGCGCCAGAAAAAGGTCTTGATAACCCGCAAGTATACGGAATAATTGTAGCCTCTTTCGATAAGTAAGAGTGTCGAACCCAACGAGGGTCTATAGGTAGAACAAATATTCTCTCAAGTCCTATCTGCCACTGATACGACTCTACGCACGCTTAGTGTTCACTTTACCTAGAACAAGTATGAAACTAGAAGTACTTTGTAGGTGTTGTTGGATAGGTTTGCAACAAAATAAAGAGCACGTAAATAAAAGCTAGGGGCTGTTTAGATAAAGAAGCAATAAAGTAAATATAACGAGTGTGGAAAAGTGGTGGTAGGAGTTGTGAAATTGTCCTAAGCAATTGACTACGTTACTAGACCGGTAATCACTATTGCAATTCTATTTGAGGGAGAGGCATAAGCTAACATACTTTCTCTTCTTGGATCATACGCACTTATGATTGGAACTCTAGCAAGCATCCGTAACTACTAAAGATTATTAAGGTAAAAACCAACCATAACATTAAAGTATCAAGTCCCCTTTATCCCATACGCAAACAACCTACTTACTTAGGTTTGTGCTTCTGTCACTCACGCCACCCACCATAAGCAAATCATGAACATATTGAAAACCCTACAGCGGGAATCCCTCACGCTTGTGCGACACGTAGGGCACAATAGGACAGCGCCAATAATAAAACATGCAATTCAAACCAATCATAGCAATTCATCAATCACCGGTAGGACAATGAAAATCTACTCAGACATCATAGGATGGCAACACATCATTGGATAATAATATGAAGCATAAAGCACCATGTTCAAGTAGAGGGTACAACGGGTTGTGGGAGAGTGGACCACTGGATAGAGATGGGGGAAGGTGATGGAGATGTTGGTGAAGATGATGGAGGTGTTGGTGAAGATCGCGGTGATGATGATGGCCCCCGGCAGCGTTCTGGCGCCACCGGAAGCAAGGGGGAGAGAGCCCCCCTTCTTCTTCTTCTGCCTTGACCTCCTCCCTAGATGGGGGAAGAGTTTCCCCTCTGGTCCTTGGATCCCATGGCGTGGGAGGGGCGAGAGCCCCTCCGAGATTGGATCTATCTCTCTGTCTCTCTCTTTTTCTGTGTTGATTTTACTTCCCAAAAATCATAAATGTTCCAAAATAATTCTCCGTCCATTTTTACCCCGTTTGGACTCCGTTTGATATGGGTTTTCTGCGAAACATAAAACATGCAACAAACATGAACTAGCACTGGGCACTGGATCAATATGTTAGTCCCAAAAATAGTATAAAAAGTTGCCAAAAGTATATGAAATTTGAATAATATTGGCATGGAACAATCAAAAATTATAGATACGACAGAGACATATCAGGAGCCAACCTAGTGAGGCTGCCCCTAAGGAGGTCTTGCTGTCGTCCACCTTGCGAGGCTAGGCCCCTCGCGAGGGTCTTGAGTGGTTTCTGCTGAGGATGGGCCGTACTAGGTCGTTGGTGGAGCCACATCATGGGCTGCAGGTAGGAAAGTCTGGGTACCCCCGTTCCCAGGGTGCCGATGATACGTCTCCAACGTATCTATAATTTTTGATTGTTCCATGCTATTATATTACCCCTTTTGGATGTTTATGGGCTTTATTTTACACATTTATATCATTTTTGGGACTATCCTACTAACCGGAGGCCCAGCCCATATTGTTTTTTTGCCTATTTCAGTATTTTGAAGAAAAGGAATATCAAACGAATTCCAAACGGAATGTAACCTTTGGGACCGTGATTTTTGAAACAAACGTGATCTAGAGGACTTGGAGTGCAAGTCAAGAAGCAGCCGAGGCTCCCACGAGATAGGAGCCCCCCCCCCTATAGGGCATGCCCCCTGTGTCGTGGGCCCCTCGGGCGGCCACCACGGACTTCTTCCTCCTATATATACCTATGTACCCCGAAAACATTAAGGAGGCGGACGAAACACAATTCCCACCACCGTAACCTTCTGTATCCGCGAGATCCCATCTTGGAACCTTCGCTGGTGTTCTGTCGGAGGGGGAATCAACCATGGAGGGCTTCAACAGCAACACCCTTGCCCCTCCGATGAGTTGTGAGTAGTTTACCACAGAACTACGGGTGCATACTTATTAGCTAGATGGCTTCTTCTCTCTTTTTGGATCTCAATACAATGTTCTCCCCCTCTCTTGTGGAGATCTATTCGATGTAAACTCTTTTTGTGGTGTGTTTGTCGAGATCCGATGAATTGTGGGTTTATGATCAAGTTTATCTATGAATATTATTTGAATCTTCTCTGAATTCTTTTATGTATGATTGAGTTATCTTTGCAAGTCTCTTCGAATTATCAGTTTGGTTTGGCCTACTAGATTGATCTTTCTTGCCATTTGAGAAGTGCTTAGCTTTGGGTTCAATCTTGCGGTGTCCTTACCCAATGACAGAAAGGGTTGCAAGGCACGTATTATATTGTTGCCATCGAGGATAACAAGATGGGGTTTATATCATATTGTTTGAGTTTATCCCTCTACATCATGTCATCTTACTTAATGCGTTACTCTGTTCTTATGAACTTAATACTCTAGATGCAGGCAGGAGTCGGTCGATGTGTGGAGTAATAGTAGTAGATGCAGGCAGAGGTCGGTCTACTTGTTATGGATGTGATGCCTATATACATGATCATGCCTATATAATCTCATAATTATTCGCTTTTCTATCAATTGCTCGATAGTAATTTGTTCACCCACCGTAATACTTATGCTATCTTGAGAGAAGCCACTAGTGAAACCTATGGCCCCCGGGTCTATCTCTTATCATATTTGCTTCCAATCTACTTTTATTTGCATCTTTACTTTTTGCAACTATATTATAAAATACCAAAAATATACTTATCTTATCTTACTATCTTTATTAGATCTCACTTTCGCAAGTGGTCGTGAAGGGATTGACAAACCCTTTATTGCATTGGTTGCGAGTTCTCAGTTTGTTTGTGTAGGTGCGTGGGACTTTTGAGGAGCCTCCTACTGGATTGATACCTTGGTTCTCAAAACCTAAGGGAAATACTTACGCTAATATTGCTGCATCACCTTCTCCTCTTCGAGGAAAACCAACGCAAGCTCAAGACGTAGCAAGAAGGATTTCTGGCGCCGTTGCCGGGGAGGTCTTCGCTCAAGTCAAGACATACCAAGTACCCATCACACAACCATCTCCCTCGCATTTACATTATTTTCCATTTGCCTCTCGTTTTCCTCTCCCCCACTTCACCCTTGCCGTTTTATTCGCCCTCTCTTTCCCAATCTCCTCCTCTCTTTTTGCTTGCCTTTTTTCTGTGTGCTTGTGTGCTTGTTTGACCTTATGGCTTTGCCTAAGGGTCCTGACCACCTTCTCAGAAGGATGGATGAGATTGAGTTAAATATTAGAAGCTTTATGAATTTGCAATTCAAGCATAATAATTTCTTTAGAAAAGAGCCTAAGGAACAAAAAGGTTTTTTGGGGTTTATGAACAAAGAGCTTGATGATATGAATAAAGAAGTTTATGGTGTTAATGCTCAAATTACCCGGCTTGAAAATGCTATAGCCAATATTTTTGAGAAGCAAGCCACATTAGTCAATAAGATGGCCGCTAAACCAGAAAATTTAGATGAAAATAATGATGAGGATCTTAAAGTTATTGATGCGTCTCCTATTAGATCTATGTTTTGCAATATGAATTTTGATGATTATGGGACTGAGATGAATCAACTTTGCCTAGAAGGTGTCCCAAAAATTTGGAGTCTTTAGATCTCGATGCTAAATTTGGTAAAAGTGGGATTGGAGAGTCCTCAAATAACATTGAACCCACTATCTCGGATTTCAAGGAATTTGATTATGATAATTTTTCTTTAAAATGTTGTATTTCCTTGTTGCAATCCATTGTTAATTCTCCTCATGCTTATAGTCAAAACAAAGCTTTTACCAAACATATCGTTGATGCCTTGATGCAATCTTATGATGAAAAACTTAATTTGGAAGTTTCTATACCTAGAAAACTTAATGATGAGTAGGAACCTACTATAAAGATTAGAATTAAAGATCATGAGTGTTTTGCTTTGTGTGATTTGGGTGCTAGTGTTTCCACGATTCTGAAAACTTTATGTAATATTCTAGGTTTCCATGATCTTGATGATTGTTCTTTAAATTTGCACCTTGCGGATTCCACCATTAAAAAGCCAATGGGAAGGATTAATGATGTTCTTATTGTTGCAAATAAAAATTTGGTGCCCGTAGATTTTATCGTTCTTGATATAGATTGCAATCTTTCTTGCCCTATTATTCTTGGTAGACCTTTCCTTAGAACGATTGGTGCGATTATTGATATGAAGGAAGGGAATATTAGATTCCAATTTCCATTAAAGAAAGGCATGGAGAACTTTCCAAGAAAGAAAGTCAAATTACCTTATGAATCTATCATGCGTGCTACTTATGAATTTAGTGCCAAAGATGGCACTAGTTAGATCTATCTTCACTTTTATGCCTAGCTAGGGGCGTTAAACGATAGCGCTAGTTGGGAGGCAACCCAATTTTCTTTATGTTTTTTTGTTTTTGCTCCTGTTTAGTAATAAATCTTGCATCTACCTTCTGTTTAGATGTGTTTTTATCTTTTAATTAGTGTTTGTGCCAAGTAGAACCTATAGGATAACCTATGATGATTGTTGATTTGATTCTGCTGAAAAACAGAAACTTTGCGCGCATGACTATAATTTTGTTAAATCACAGAGATTTTGCGTTGCTTCTTTTTTCAGATGTTCAATAAATAAATTGTCTAGGACTTCCTATTTTTGTAGGATTTTTAGAGTTCCAGAAGTCTGCGTTAGTTACAGATTGCTACAGACTGTTCTGTTTTTGACAGATTCTGTTTTTCGTGTGTTGTTTGCTTATTTTGATGAATCTATGGCTAGTAAATTAGTTTATAAACCATAGAGAAGTTGGAATACAGTAGGTTTAACACAAAAATAAATAAAGAATGAGTTCATTACAATACCTTATGTGGTGGTTTTGTTTTCTTTCACTAACGGAGCTTATAAGATTTCCTGTTGAGTTTTGTGTTGTAAAGTTTTCAAGTTTTGGGTAAAGCTTTTACGGACTATGGAATAAAGGGTGGCAAGATCCTAAGCTTGGGGATGACCAAGGCACCCCAAGATATTCAAGGATAGCCAAAAGCCTAAGCTTGGGGATGCCCCGGGAAGGCATCCCCTCTTTCGTCTTCGTTCATTGGTAACTTTACTTGGAGCTATATTTTTATTCGCCACATGATATGTGTTTTGCTTGGAGCATCGTGTATTATATTAGTCTTTGATTTTTAGTTTACCACAATCATCCTTTCTTTACACACCTTTTGGGAGAAGCCTATTTGATTAGAATTTGCTAGAATACTCTATGTGCTTCACTTATATCTTTTGAGCTTGATAGTTTTTGCTCTAGTGCTTCACTTATATCTTTTAGAGCACGGTGGTGTCTTAATTTTGAAGAAATTTCTAGTCTCTCATGCTTCATTTATATTATTTTGAGAGTCTTTTCGAACAGCATGGTATTTGCTATGGTTACAAATTTCATCCTAGAATGACGAGCATCCAAGTAGGGTATAATAAAAACTACCATAGAAAGTGAATTGGATGCTATGATCAATTTGATGCTCTATAATTGTTTTGAGATATGGAGGTAGTGATATTAAAGTTATGCTCGTTGGGTGATTATGAATTTAAAGAATGCTTGTGTTGAAGTTTGTGATTCCCGTAGCATGCACGTATGGTGAACCGCTTTGTGATGAAGTTGGAGCACAATTTTATTTATTGAGTGGCTTCCTTATGAGTGGCGGTCGGGGACGAGCGATGGTATTTTCCTACCAATCTATCCCCCTTGGAGCATGCGCATAGTGCTTTGGTTTTTGATGACTTGTAGATTTTTGCAACAAGTACATGAGTTCTTTTGACTAATGTTGAGTCCATGGATTATACGCACCCTTTCACCCTTCCATCATTGCTAGCCTCTCTTGTACCGTGCAAGTTTCGCCGGTACCATACATCCACCATATACCTTCCTCAAAACAGCCACCATACCTACCTATTATGGCATTTCCATAGCCATTCCGAGATATATTGCCATGCAACTTTCCACCGTTCCGTTCATATGACACACATTACTTTTGTCATACTGCTCTTTGCATGATCATGTAGTTGACATTGTATTTGTGGCAAAGCCACCTTCATAATTTTCATACATGTCACTCTTGATTCATTGCATATCCCGGTACACCGCCGGAGGCATTCATATAGAGTCATATCTTGTTCTAGCTTTGAGTTGTAATTCTTGAGTTGTAAACTCATAAAAGTGTGATGATCTTCATTATTAGAGCATTGTCCTAGTGAGGAAAGGATGATGAAGACTATGATTCCCCCACAAGTCGGGATGAGACGTCGGACTTTACAAAAAGAAAAAAAAGAAAAAGAGAAAGGCCAAAAAGAAAAAAATGAAGGCCAAAGAAAAAAGAGAAAAGGAAAAAAAGAAAAGGAAAAAAATGAGAGAAAAAGAGAGAAGGGACAATGCTACTATCTCTTTTTCCACACTTGTGCTTCAAAGTAGCACCATGATCTTCATGATAGAAAGTCTCATATGTTGTCACTTTCATATACTAGTGGGAATTTTTCATTATAGAACTTGGCTTGTATATTCCAATGATGGGCTTCCTCAAAATGCCCTAGGTCTTCGTGAGCAAGCGAGTTGGATGCACACCCACTTAGTTTCTTTTGTTGAGCTTTCATATATTTATAGCTCTAGTGCATCCGTTGCATCGCAATCCCTACTCACTCACATTGATATCTATTGATGGGCATCTCCATATCCCGTTGATACGCCTAGTTGATCTGAGACTATCTTCTTCTTTTTGTCTTCTCCACAACCACCATTCTATTCCACACATAGTGTTATGTCCATGGCTCACGCTCATGTATTGCATGAAAGTTGAAAGAGTTTGAGATTATTAAAGTATGAAACAATTGCTTGGCTTGTCATCGGGGTTGTGCATGATTAAATACTTTGTGTGATGAAGATAGAGCAACAGCTAGACTATATGATTTTGTAGGGATAAACTTTCTTTGGCCATGTTATTTTGAGAAGACATGATTACTTTGATTAGTATGCTTAAAGTGTTACTAATTCGTTTTTCAATATGAACTTTTATTTTGTATCATTTGGATCTGAACATTCATGCCATAATAAAGAAAATTACATTATAAATTATGCTAGGTAGCATTCCACATCAAAAATTCTCTTTTTATCATTTACCTACTCGAGGACGAGCAGGAATTAAGCTTGGGGATGCTTGATACGTCTCCAACGTATCCATAATTTTTGATTGTTCCATGCTATTATATTACCCCTTTTGGATGTTTATGGGATTTATTTTACACATTTATATCATTTTTGGGACTAACCTACTAACCGGAGGCCTAACCCATATTGCTGTTTTTTTGCCTATTTCAGTATTTCGAAGAAAATGAATATCAAACGGAGTCCAAACGGAATGAAACCTTCGGGAGCGTGATTTTTGGAACAAACGTGATCCAAAGGACTTGGAGTGCAAGTCAAGAAGCAGCCGAGGCTCCCACGAGATAGGAGGGCGCGCCCCCCCTATAGGGCGCACCCTCCTGTCTCGTGGGCCCCTCGGGCGGCCACCGACGTACTTCTTCCTCCTATATATACCTACGTACCCCGAAAACATTAAGGAGGCGGACAAAACACAATTTCCACCACCGTAACCTTCTGTATCCGTGAGATACCATCTTGGAGCCTTCACCGGTGTTCTGCCGGAGGGGGAATCGACCATGGAGGGCTTCTACATCAACACCCTTGCCCCTCCGATGAGTTGTGAGTAGTTTACCACATACATACGGGTCCATAGTTATTAGCTAGATGGCTTCTTCTCTCTTTTTGGATCTCAATACAATGTTCTCCCCCTCTCTTGTGGAGATCTATTCGATGTAAACTCTTTTTGTAGTGTGTTTGTCGAGATCCAACGAATTGTGGGTTTATGATCAAGTTTATCTATGAATAATATTTGAATCTTCTCTGAATTCTTTTATGTATGATTGAGTTATCTTTGCAAGTCTCTTCGAATTATCAGTTTGGTTTGGCCTACTAGATTGATCTTTCTTGCCATGGGAGAAGTGCTTAGCTTTGGGTTCAATCTTGCGGTGTCCTTACCCAGTGACAGAAAGGGTTGCAAGGCACGTATTGTATTGTTGCCATCGAGGATAACAACATGGGGTTTATATCATATTGCTTGAGTTTATCCCTCTACATCATGTCATCTTGCTTAATGCGTTACTCTGTTCTTATGAACTTAATACTCTAGATGCAGGCAGGAGTCGGTCGATGTGTGGACTAATAGTAGTAGATGCAGGGAGAAGTCGGTCTACTTGTTATGGACGTGATGCCTATATACATGATCATGCCTTAATAATCTCATAATTATTCACTTTTCTATAAATTGCTCGACAGTAATTTGTTCACCCACCGTAATACTTATGCCATCTTGAGAGAAGCCACTAGTGAAACCTATGGCCCCCGGGTCTATCTCTTATCATATTTGCTTCCAATCTACTTTAATTTGCATCTTTACTTTTTGCATCTATATTATAAAATACCAAAAATATATTTATCTTATCTTACTATCTTCATTAGATCTCACTTTCGCAAGTGGCTGTGAAGGGATTGACAACCCCTTTATCATGTTGGTTGCGAGTTCTCAGTTTGTTTGTGTAGGTGCGTGGGACTTTTGAGGAGCCTCCTACTGGATTGATACCTTGGTTCTCAAAAAGTGAGGGAAATACTTACGCTACTGTTGCTGCATCACCCTCTCCTCTTCGAGGAAAACCAACGCAAGCTCAAGACGTAGCACCCGACGGTAGCTCTCGGGCCCAATATGCGCTCGGACTTGGCTTCGAGGCGAAGCCAAGGGGCAAGTGCGGAGCACCGCAGGCCCAACCGCCTACGAACTTGATTGACACATGGTGATTTACGGGACGTGGGCGTCTCCACTTCCCCATGCTGCCTTGGAAACCATTCGACTTGACGAGACTCTGCTGCATGCAGAAGAAAACCATCATTACCTATGATCATGGAGGCCGTCGGTTGGCCTCCTTCCGGCTATAAATGAGGAGAGGGGTGGAGCCCCCGTCGCTCATCTCTTTCTCCACTCCGTCTGCTTCTTTTTCTTCCTCCTTGCTCCACCGTCTTGTTGCGACACCCATGGCATCGATAAGGAGGTTCTCCGCCACTGAGAAAGGAAAGACCCCCCGTGAAGAGCAGGGGCCACTTCAGCCGAAGAAGAGGTTGGCCCGCCCCCGCGACATCATCGTGAGGCAGGAGGTGACGAGGCCCTGGCACGAGCGGCCTCTCCCTAGCTACTTGCTGCCCTTGTACGCCCAGGCACAGGGCTCCAGAGGAAGAGGCAGCGACCCGTGCCACAACCGCGGTGGCAGGCCGTGGTGGCACGCGCAGCTGTCCCACGAACTCATGCCGAGGGCTCATCGCGCGAGATCTTGGTGTGGGCGGCGATGCCACCACGCACTTGGATCAGGTTCCCGCAGTTCTTTTGCT
Source organism: Triticum aestivum (assembly GCF_018294505.1). Lineage (NCBI taxonomy): Eukaryota > Viridiplantae > Streptophyta > Magnoliopsida > Poales > Poaceae > Triticum > Triticum aestivum. The sequence continues at coordinate 483,834,144 of NC_057795.1, forward strand.
GAAGAGATGCCGCCGTGGGGGCCACTTGAGCTGTGGCTGCAACATGCCGAGTGCGGCACCCCTGTGACGGGAGCTGTGGTCAAGGTTGTCTCCCTGGGCAAGATCTTCATGACCCGCGGATGGGGTGAGGTCGCCCACGCCTGTCGCGCGGATGGGGCCCTCGCCATCGATTTGAGTACGACTGTGTCTCCACACTATTCTTCAAGGTCTTCGATGAGGAAGACTGCCGCCTGGAGTGCTGCCCTGGAGGGGTCCCCTATGATGGCGCAGCTGCTGGCGCTGGTCCCGCCCTTGGCCTTGCCGACAGATCCTCCAGCAGCAGTGACGGTGTCTGGGCGTCTAGCGACTCTCCTGAGCCTGACGAGACCCCGAAGACGAGCGACGACAGCTACGTGCCCCCAACCTCTCGTCGTGCCCGGAGCGTAGCAGCGGCGTCTGCTCGTCGTCGCCACTGATCTGGATGGGGTTGGCGCCGGTCACTCATGGCCCACTTTTGATGATGGCGTCGGCGGCGATACCTGTAGATATGATTCCTAGAAACCTCCTTCTTTTGTTCCCTGTGAGGAATCGAGATGAACCCCGTGGGTGTGTGTAAAGAATCTATAACGCTTTTGCATCAATGTTATTCCTGTCGTGAAATTTGCGACTGCATGTCTTGCTTTGGCATTGTCCCTCCTTTTCTTCCTCGCGGTAGCTTAGCGCTCTATGCCGACAGGTCCCAGTCCTTCGGCAGGCGTCAGCCGTCGCTGGTATGCCAGGTCACGATGCCATGGTCAAGGCTAGGAGGTGAGCGGCCCAAGGTCCGGTTAGAGCTCCTGAGGCTCGATGCTCAAGAGGTCCTCCTTGGTGTGCAAGCAACTCCCTAAAGGCAGAAAAGGAAGGCGACATTGCCGGAGCAAGGCTGCGGGAGCAGAGAATCCTAAATCACGGTGCTGGGTTACTTGGATACGTGACTTATCTTATCAAGCCTGAGACAATTTCCTTGTGCAGAACCTGATTCATTCGTCAGTGGTGGAGGTATGGCTGGGTTAGGCCCGCGCCAGCTTCCCTCCCCTTTTCACGCTCTTCTAAGTGCTCTGCATCCTCGGGTCCCGACCCTCGAGCAAGCTCAGCTGCCGCTGGTATGCCAGGTCGCGGTGCCGTGGTCAAGGCTAGGGGGTGAGGACTGGAGAGTCAGTAGGAGCTCCTGAGATGCGATGCTCAGGAGCCCCCTCTAACGCACAAGCGAATTGCGAGGAGCTTGCCGTGCCGCCCGTAGTTAGGCTCTGAAGGTTCTTGCAGGTTAGCACGAGGGGGAATACAACTTGCAATCGCGTTCGTTGGCCTGCCTCTGGTCTTTCCGCAAAAAGATGAAGGCACTGAGGGCCTGGTGAAGTGATGTGCGCGGGGCGTGCCGCGAGCCAGAGCTTGAACACTTAGGTTTGTCAGCATTGCAGGGACGGACCCAAGCACAAGCGCTGTGCCAGCATGTGTAGCCCCTATTGTGGGATGAGTAGGAGGCCGGTCAGCAACGCGGGTGGCCACGAGGGGTCACGGGTGAGGGAGCCCGGGACTAAGGGGTCCTCGGACAGCCGGACTATGTACTTTGGCCGGACGTTTGGACTATGAAGATACAAGATTGAAGACTTTGTCCCGTGTCCGGATGGGACTCTCCTTTGCGTGGAAGGCAAGCTTGGTAATTCGGATATGTAGATCTCCTTCTATGTAACTGACTCTGTGTAACCCTACGCCCTCAGGTGTCTATATAAACCGGAGGGTTTAGTCCATAGGACAAGAACAACAATCATAATCATAGGCTAGCTTCTAGGGTTTAGCCTCTACGATATCATGGTAGATCAACTCTTGTAATACTCATATCATCAAGATCAATCAAGCAGGAAGTAGGGTATTACCTCCATCGAGAGGGCCCGAACCTGGGTAAACATCGTGTCCCCCGCCTCCTGTTACCATTAGCCTTAGACGCACAGTTTGGGACCCCCTACCCGAGATCCGCCGGTTTTGACACCGACATTGGTGCTTTAATTGAGAGTTCCACTGTGCTGTCGCAATAAGGCTTGATGGCTCCTTCAATCATTTTCAACAACGTGATCCAGGGGGGGGGGTTTCCTTCCCGGATAGATCTTCATATTCGGCGGCTTCGTACTATGGGCCAACTCGCTTGGCCATCTCGAGCAGATCGATAGCTACGCCCCTGGCCATCAGGTCAGGTTTGGAAGCTTGAACTATATTGCCGACGTCCGCGGAGACTTGATCTTCGATGGATTCGAGCCTGTGTCAGGTGCGCCGAACAGTCACGATGAGCATGACTTAGATCTGCCATCGGACAGTGTTCGGGAGATCGCACCTGCGGCGGCCCCGGGAATCAATCTGGAGCAGATTGTGCCATCCAAGGATGGGTGGATGGACCCCGCCACGGAGGTCGCACACTCATCGGCCTTGGAACCGAACACTGAACCCACCTCCTATGAGGCCGGTATCATAGGACCCTCGGACTCGTCTCCGGCTATAGGATCCGAACCGCGTACGTCCGTGCCTATCGAATCCGATTGGGCACCGGTCATGGAGTTCACCTCCACGGATATCTTTCGGCACTCACCCTTGGGTGATGTGCTAAATTCATTAAGGTCTCTGTCCTTGTCAGGAGACTCTTGGCCGAACTATGTCCGGCTCGAGTTGGAAGCGGACGACGAAGAAATTCGTTCCCCACCCACCACCCACTTAATAGCCACTACCAATGACTTAACTGATGTGCTTGACCTCAACTCGGAAGACATCGACGGTATGGACGACGATGCAGGAGAAGAACAGGAACCACTGCCTATAGGTTGCTGGACAGCCACCTCATCATATGATATATACATGGTGGACACCCCCAAAGAAAGCAATGGCGATGAGGCAACGAAAGATAATCCCCTGGAGAAGCTATCTAGGCACCGGTGTCATAGGCGCCGCTCAAAGCCCCACCATAGCAAAAATAGTGATACCGGCATAAGAGATGATAACAATCCGGATGGTGCCAAAGACGAAAATAATCCTGCCCAGCCAGGCTTCGAGCAGGCCGAGTAAGAAGATGGGCAAGCTAGCCCCAAGGAACAGGTAACAGATCGATAATCATAGGATGATAATTACATGCCTCTCTCTAAAGAGGAAGTGAGCCTTGGTGATGAAAAATTCATCGTGCCTGAGGATCCCGTTGAGCATGAGTTCTTCAAGCGCCGGCTTATAGCCACTGCAAAAAGCCTGAAGAAAAAGCAGCAATAGCTTCAAGCTGATCAAGATCTGCTAACTGATAGATGGACTGAGGTCTTGGCTGTCAAGGAATACGGACTTGAGCACCCTACCAAAAGTTACCCAAGGCGCAGGTTGCTACCTCAACTCAAGGAGGAGGCATTAAAGCCCACACTACCAGCGCATGATGCGGCTGACCGGCCACCCTGTGGCCGAGACAAAGTGGCATACCAGCCCGAAGTCCAGACCGCACCCCGTCACCAAACAAGCAAAAACACGAAGGCTGGGGTCTCCACGCATGACCTGCGAGACAAATTGAAAAACAAAGCAGGACAGTCAAGATCGATCTACGGATCATGGGGGTGCGCCCCAATGTGGACGATGACCGTCACGCCGGATACACCAACAAATCCGGCCGGACCGAATACAATGTAGCCCGGCACAGAGGCACCGCACACCCCCAATGCTTCACTGATGAAGTAATGGATCATGAATTCCTAGAAGGGTTTAAACCAGTGAACATTGAATCATATGATGGTACTACAGACCCCGCGGTATGGATAGAAGACTTGTTCCTCCATATTCACATGGCCCGCGGAGATGATCTACATGCCATCAAGTACCTCCCACTAAAACTCAAGGGACCGGCTCGACATTGGCTAAATAGCTTGCTGGCAAACTCCATTGGGAGTTGGGAGAACCTGGCAGACGCATTCCTTGACAACTTCCAGGGCACTTATGTGCGACCACCGGATGCTGATGACCTAAATCACATAACACAACAGCCCGGAGAGTCAGCCAGGAAATTTTGGACCCAGTTCCTAACTAAAAAGAATCAAATTGTCGACTGTCCGGATGCCGAAGCCCTAGCGGCATTTAAGCACAATATCTGTGATGAGTGGCTTGCCCGACATCTCGGCCAAGAAAGGCCAATGTCCATGGCAGCCCTCACAACACTCATGACCCGCTTTTGTGCGGGTGAGGATAGCTGGTTGGCTCGTAGCAACAAAACAACAAGCAATCCTCGCACATCACAAGCCAGGGATAGCAACGACAAACCACGGCGCAACAAACACAAGCGTCGCAAAAATGGTGATAGTGCCGAAGACATGGCAGTCAATGTCGGATTTAGTGGCTCCAAGTCCGGTCAGCGGAAAAAGCCATTCACAAAAATAATTCAGGGCCGTCCAGTTTGGACCGCATACTCGACCGTCCATGCCAAATTTATGGCACCCCAGGAACACCAGCCAATCATACCAACAGAGAATGCTGGGTCTTCAGACAAGCTGGCAGGTAAGGTGCCGAAAACAAGGGGAAGGGGTCTCAAAGCGAAGATGACGATGAGGAGCCCCGATCACCGAACAAAGGAGGATAGAAGAAATTCCCTTCCTAGGTGAAAACGGTGAATATGATATATGCAACCCATATTCCCAAGTGGAAGTGTGAACTAAGGAACGTCTATGCAATAAAGCCAGTATACGTCATGGCGGTTCGGCCACATTGGTCCTCGACCCCATCATTGACGGATTCCACCTCACACGAGTCCTTATGGACGATGGCAGCGGCCTGAACCTGCACTATCAGGATACAATGCACAAAATGGGCATCGACCCCACAAGGATCAAGCCCACAAAAACCACCTTTAAAGGTGTCATACCAGATGTAGAGGCCTGTTGCACGGGCTCAATCACACTGAAAGTGGTCTTCGAATCTCCGGACAGTTACCGTACCGAAGGGTTAGTCTACGACATCGTCCCCTTTGATAGTGACTATCAGGCATTGCTCGGACGAATCGCGTTCGCTCAGTCCAACGCGGTGCCACATTATGCCTACCGTAAACTCAAGATGCCCGGTCCGCGCGGCGTCATCACGGTTAATGGCAGGGCCGAACCAGGCCTCACTGCCGAAGAGTCTACCACCTCTTTAACAACAAGAGCAACGGATTGCACCTCCCAATCGAACCTTGAGTCGACGGCCAAGCTCCCGGACACCGCTAAAGGAGTCTAAACTACTACGCGGCAGGATAGCCTGGCTTGCCCGGAGCTTAACTAAAAACACTCTGGCAAAAATTTAAGACAATGCACACACCGCGGCTCAACCGCTCTGTGGCGCAAAACCATTTCTTACATTTTCTTTGCAGGTTCACCTTTGCGTAGGCCAGGACGGATGGCGTGATGACATTTGGAGCGCGTAAGGGAATCTCTAGATATTCCCCTCCATGATCATCCGACCACACTCCGGACCCGCATACACCTTCCTCCTGCCTGGTCTCAGCAGGTTCCGTAGTCATATTTCTTTTTAGGGACATTTACATTTATGCCCCTAATTTGCGCCCACTCTCAGATTTACCCCTAATTTCAAAGCCTGCTCAAATTTGCCCCTCCGCCGCTAGGTGCCCTTACAGAAATGCCCTTCTGCTCCGTTACCGTCTGGTCAAAGCCGGTCAAAGGGCTTTGACTGTCCTGAAAAAAATAGCAAAACAATTCTAAAAAATCTGAAATATTGTGAGATCGAAAATACTCATGTGCGCAAGGTGCATGCAAGTTTTCATGCTATTTGGACATTCCAGAAGATCGTGACGAGGAAAAACAGTTAATATGTACGCTTGTGAACAATAATTTAAAAAATGCAAGAAAATTCAAAAAAATATGAAAAAATTTGGCATCAAAGAGGCTCGGGTCTGCAAGTTGCGTGCACATTTTATTTGTGTTTGGACACTGTAGGAGCTCCAGAAAAAAATAGTCATTTTTCCAAAGTTTTTTCCCAAGCCAAATTTTGTTTTTTTCTCCACGAGCTCCTACAGTGTCCAAACACAAATAAAATTTGCACGCACCTTGCAGACCCGAGCCTCTTTGATGCCAATTTTTTTCATACTTTTTTGAATTTTCTTGCAATTTTTTTGAAACTACTGTTCACAAGCGTACATATTAACTGTTTTTCCTCGTCACGATCTTCTGGAATGTCCAAATAGCATGAAAACTTGCACGCACCTTGCGCATATGAGTATTTTCGATCTCACAATATTTCAGATTTTTTAGAATTTTTTTGCTATTTTTTTCAGGACGGTCAAAGGCCTTTGACCGGCTTTGACCGGACGGTAACGGAGCAGAAGGGCATTTCTGTAAGGGCACCTAATGGTGGAGGGGCAAATTTGAGCAGGCTTTGAAATTAGGGGCAAATTTGAGCAGGCTTTGAAATTTGAGCAGGCTTTGAGTAGGTGGTTCGAGTTAGGGATAGAAATGCAAATGGCCCTTCTTTTTATCACATTACCTGTACTCATACGCATTGACGTATTATTCAAATACAACATGTGGGTTTATATGATGCTCGTCTGCTGCTATTTATTATTAAAACTATGTTTTTAAAAGGCAGCTGCATATCGCGATATGCCTTAATATGCCAGGGGCTTCATTATGCCCATACTATGGCAAAAATGTCCGAACACCTTCACAGCAGTTTGGCACCCCGAACTTATAGCATTATATGCATCAGCTCCGAATCATGTCTTGGGTCAATAGTTGGGTTTGCCCAGCTCCTATGTTTTGGTACCTTACGTTCCGCTATATCGGCTAAGGTAGCACCGGGAGAACTACTGCGATTGTGTCTCGGTTCTTCCGGACGAGCACCTCAGTAGAGAAAGCCGAAAACTGACTGTCATGATGCAGCGAGAGCTGGTCCGCTGTTCGAGAGGTTGTAAAATCTTTAAGGATTTCTTCTGCATAATGCCATAACTAATGCAACGTGTGATGGATCAGCTTTTCTTCCGATCAGGCGCTTATAGAGCCCCTCGTGCGGTCTTCCGAACACCAGGGGCTGCGCCTACCTTCCTTTTAAAAACTCCCATGGCTAAGTGAGAGTGATAAAGCCCTATAGTCTGATTGCCTGGTTCACTGTGCTGAACACCTCCTTCAAGGACCCAAAACTGGGATAAAGAGTCCTCAGGTTTATCCTGAACACCCTCGTACTTACTACATGGGGGCAGAAGCCGACGACTGGCCAACTCTCAGGATTAGTATATAAAATGGCCGCACAGGAGGAAAAACTTTCAAACGACAAGCAATAAACAATGACCTTGTTCAAACATTACAAAGGACAAACATGACCATATTCATGGCAATATAATGTCCTTGGTGCATTGCTCTGCCGCAAGGCGAGGTCCTTCCAAGACACCTTCATAATACAGCTCGGGCTTGCGGTGCTCGTTTCCCTCCGGCGGTCCCTCAGTCATCAGCTTTTCCGCATCCATCTTCCCCCAATGCACCTTTGCATGGGCGAAGGCCATTCACGCACCTTCTATGCAGACTGACCACTTGATGACTTCGAGTCGAGGGCAAGCACTCACAAGATGCTTCACGAGCCCAAAGTAACTGCTCGGAATTGGCTCGGCGGGCCACAGCCGGATAATTAAATCCTTCATGGCTAGCTCGGCCGCCTTATGCAGTTCGACCAGCTTCTTTAGTTGATCGGAGAAAGGCACCGGATAATTCAGCACCAGATACTGCATCCAGAAAAATCTTATCCACAGTATTCCTCTCTTCGGCTCGGTAGAATTGAGCGGCATCAGATATGCTGCGCAGCAACTCTGCAGATACCCGTGGAGAAATCAGAATTTAAACTCTCAACTTGATTTTCTCCTTTCAAATACCCGCTTTGTATAGAAAAAGCCTTACCAGCCGCAATCTTCCTCGCCTCCTGGATTTCCTTCAGGGCACCTTGGGCTTCCCCACGGGCATCACTTGCGGCTTGGCGAGCCTGGGAGAGTTTGGATTCTTTCCCTGATAAACTCTGCTCCAAGGTCTCGCATTTCTTCACGGCCTCTTGAAGCTCTCGCTCAGCCTCAATAACTCTGGCCTCGTGCTTCTCGTGAAGAGCCTGCTCTGCAGCTACCTTCTTCTCGGCTTCGGCCACTGCCTTTTTAAGAGCCTCAATTTTGGACGTCGCCCCTAGAGCACATCATAAAAATATTTTAATCATACACACTTATTCATTTGTGATAAATGAACAAGGTTTCTGCATACCTTGGTTATCCTCCAGCTGTTTCTTCACTCGGCCAAGTTCTCCTTCGGCCCGCTCCAGACTATGCCTCAGTCCGAATACTTCCGCAGCATGAGAGGCGGCAGTTGCTACAGATGACTGCTTTTAAAAAAAAGAGATAGATGTCATCAAGTTAGTCTCGTGCGAACATAAATTTGATCCTCTGTCCGGTTCTTTCTTCCACCGAGCAGTGTATCAGGGGCTGCTATCTATACCATGACACTCTTCCAAACCTCATAAAACATACCTCAAAGCCTCTCATGAGGCTGATACAGAGGTTGCCAGTGGAATAGACACAACTCTCAGCGGACTGAATCTTCTCAATCACCGCACCCATAAGGGCACGGTGTTCATCAACGATGGAGGAACTCTTCAGCACCGCTAATAAAGCATCCGACACCTCTAGTTGGACAGAGGTTGCCAGTGGAATAGACACACCCCCTCCAGCCGACGGAGGCTGCATGTCTAATTCTAGGCCCTTATTGGTCTCCAATATCATGTCCGGTTGGGGGCCGGGTTCAAGACGACCCCCGCCGTCGACATCCATGAGAGCCTTCTCTCCCGTGTGTCCAGACCCTAAAGTTTGGCCTCCTGACGCCGCCTTTGCAATCTCCCCCCTCCCTCCTTGGCCTGGGTCCTTCTGGGATGAAACATCGGTGTCATTCACTTGTCCGGGGGAGGGGGCCTTTGGGGGTGTGTTGCTCTCCATGGGATCTGAACCCAGCAAGTCCTCCGACGAGGATTGTCCGGCGCGGGACCTCGCAGGACTATAAGAAGTATGGCTCAGATTAAAGTGCTATGCCATGACAAGTCTGGATGCATAAGCATGTTCGGATTTTATACTCACGAGTTCACCAGGGGCTGGGCCTTGGGATCCCACTCCGGGCTGCTATCGGCCGTGACAGTGGACTTCTCTGTGTCGGTGTCAAAACAGGTGGATCTCGGGTAGCGGGTCCCAATCTGTGCGTCTTAGGCTGATGGTAACAGGAAGCAAGGGACACAATGTTTACCCAGGTTTGGGCCCTCTCGATGGAGGTAAAACCCTACTTCCTGCTTGATTAATATTGACGATATGAGTAGTCCAAGAGTAGATCTACCACGAGATCGTAGAGGCTAAACCCTAGAAGCTAGCCTATGATGATTATGATTGTAATTGGGATCGGCCTTCTAAGGACTAACCTCTCCGGTTTATATAGACACCGGAGAGGGCTAGGGTTTACATGGAGTCGGTTACAAGGAATGAAATACAATATCCGGATCGCCAAGCTTGTCTTCCACGCAAAGGAGAGTCCCATCCGGACATGGGACGGAGTCTCGAGTCTTGTATCTTCATGCTCCAATAGTCCGGACGATGTATATAGTCCGGCTATCCGGATACCCCCTATTCCAGGACTCCCTCAGTAGCCCCTGAACCAGGCTTCAATGACGATGAGTCCGGCGCGCAGTCTTGTCTTCGGCATTGCAAGGCGGGTTCCTTCTCCGAATACTCCAATGTACCTACTACGGAGAATAGTGTCCGGCTTCGCATCAATGTTGTACTCCTCGGCTTCAGTGCCTCAATAATGACCGTCTCCACGTGTCGAGCGAATGCGAGGAGCCGAGGCATTTTTGCATTTGCCACCCTCAATCCTTCGGGCTGACAGTCTATTTGAAGAGACGGGGATTCACAAATCCAAACCTCACTCCCCCCCTCCTCAAGCAATCATCCAGCAGAGTACTCCGGAAAAATCATTCCAACATGGCCGATCGTTGCAGCTCTTCTGCTCGCTCCAAGTCGGGGGACTGGGAACAGTGTTTAGTTCCTCATAGCCGTTTGATAGAGTTACAAACCCAAGGGTTTCTCCTACCGGCATTCATGGTCCCCGTTCGAGCCGGAATAGCCACCTATAACGGCGGGGAACAGGCGGAGGGATCTCCCAATCCATCTCCAGAGGAGCGGATATGCCTCATCCCGCATCTGCTGAGGGGCGTCGGGTTTCCCATCCACCCGTTCCTTCGCGGGCTCCTGGAGTTCTATGCCCTCCAGTTGCACAACTTTACCCCTGCCTCCGTGCTACACATAGCAGGGTACGTTGCCTTTTGTGAGCTATTTCTAGGCTGCGAGGCTCACTTCAGGTTATGGAAGAAGTTGTTCTGCCTCGTCCCCCGCCACCAGGGAGAATCCCTATGTCAAGTGGGCAGGGCTAAAGTATGGCGCATTGCCGAGACCGAATACCTATTCGGCACTCCCAAGAAGGCACCAGAGAACTGGCCCTCAGAGTGGTTTTACATTGACGACGTTCCCCTTCTGGATCCAGTCCGGACAGGTCTCCCCAAGTTCAATAACGCTCCACCGAGGACACGTGTAAGCTGGTGCCCCTGGGGCCCCCAAGAGGAGGATACCAGGGAAATACATTTCCTGATGAGCAGGATAAAGTTACTAGCCAAATCCGGACTGACGATAGTCGAGGTTATGGCAATATGCATAAGACGGGGAGTGCAACCGCTTCAATATCGAGGGAAGCCCATGTGGCACTTCAACGGGGAAGATGATGTCACCCACTATGGCCGTAAGGGCCCAGACTCCGCCACTACTTTGGCAAGGATATTGTCCGATTTATACAAAGGAGAAGAGGAAGAATTTCTTCACATTAAACCGCGGGATGGATTCTCCATGTACAACCCCCCAAACTAGGTAAGTAGTTATTCCTTTCCCTGCTTCACTTATTGCGGCGTTCTTCGCTAAGACTATCTGCTTCGATATTTCCGAGAAGGAACTGAGGAGGGCCGTAGAAGGAATCTCCAGCCCCTCCCCGCCGCCAGAGGACCCCGGAAGGGCCCTAAATCCAGGACTCGAAGAAAATCCGGATATTACCGTGGAGCTTGTGTCGGCGTTCTGGGAACGGGGGTCCCCAGACTTGCCTTCCTGCGGCGTGGCTCAAAGGGGGCCCAGCACGGCCCATCTTCATCAACACAAGCTCAAGACCCTCGCGAGGGGCCAAGCCTCGCGGGGCGGACGACAAGGATCTTCCTCAGGCACGGCCTCATCAGGCTGGCTCACGAGGAGGCGGAGAGTTCAAGGCGGGGTACCTCGCGAGGTGCCCATGACGCAAGCCATGACGACCAAGGGCGCCAACCGGGCGCCAGCCCACGCAGTGTCCTTCTTTCCTCTTTGGTGCAAGGGGAGCAAGCGCAGGCGAGAGCATCAAGCAAAGGCATCCATTTCGGTGCAACAAGACCAAGACAAGTCCAACGGCAGGATGGAGGTCACCATGGAGCCCAAGCCGGCGTCACCACAGAGCCTTTGACAGGCGAGGACCAACTTTAGTCAGGATAAGTGTACCGGATGTTCCCCTTCAAAATGGCCAATTGTTGGCGCCCTTCCCGCTGAATATTTGGGAAGAGGCCCAGGGCCTTTGCCTATAAATAGGGCTAGCTACCATAATATCTAGGCATCTGGAATCAATCCCTCCAAAGGGACAACACCACCACAGGAATAGACCCTCGCGAAGCTGTTCTTCCTTGTATTGTTCATCATCAGCCCAAGAGGCAATCCACCACACCACACACTGGAGTAGGGTATTACACCACAATGGTGGCCTGAACCAGTATAAACTTGTGTGTCCTGTGTTGTTATTCTCGTAGTTTAGATCCTAGCGATTCGGTGAGGAACAGGTAGGTAGAAGGCGAAACCTCCGCGCGCACCCCAGTGTTCGAACCTCAAGGGTCTGCCGGAACCCTAAATCGGACAGCTTGTCAACGGGACATTTTATCAAGCGAGTTGTGATGGCGCCTTAGTGGCCATTATTGCCGACTATCTCGGACTACTACCTACGTCGCGTGTACGGCAAGCCGAAAACCCCTATCCTCCAAAGAGGACTCCCTTCAGATGTCATACCTTACCCTTGAAGCGTCGTGTTTTTTTACAGAGACGACGGTTGGAGCGCGGGGCCGAGCCCCTAGGGACTCGTCGACCACGGGCGTCCGGATCGGGCAGGCTCAAGAGGAAGGCGGTAAGGGTCGACACGCCGCTGCAGAGGTAAGGCAAAAACCTGTCCTGCGATTATGGTATTTGAAGTATAACAGCTCCCTTTGTGTCCTGACAGGAAGAGGAGTAGCCGGACTATATCCGTGGATCCCGCCAATCACGCCTCCACCAGCCGGATTCCAGAGCCGGCTTCGAGAGCGGAGGCGGACGCGGGGACGATGCCGCATAGTTCTCCGACAAAGGACGTGGATATGCTCTCGGCCACGAACTCCGAAGTAGAGAGCGCCATGAATCACCGGCGCCGATGGGCCGTGCTTCGGAACAACATCTTTTCCGAAGAGGCATTTAATGCCTTCAATTCGGGAGATGCATATATCCGAGCTGCTCAAGGCGGGCTTGCCCGAGCGACGGACCAGTATACCAAAGATATATGGGTAAGAAAATTTGATAAGCATGTATAGAAGTAGCCCCTGAGACTTGAAATGGTTGGAACAATTGTTTTAAGGATCAATTCATGCACAGGTCCTTGTAGATAAGAATGAGCAATTGTCTCGGGAGCTGGAGGAATGCAAGGCCTAGCTGAGGGACACGATTGCCAAGTTAGAGGAATCCCAAAAGGCCTCATCAGGTAAATTTGTCTCAATTGTACGAAGATGCACCAGTTAGTAAATGGTTGGTATAACAAGTCTAACAGAGAATTCTGCAGACCATCCTGGGGTGAATCCGGAGGGTGTAAGAGATGACGACTCGCATCTCAAAAGGCAGCTAAAGGCTGGCGAGTGCATTCTTACGCAAGTTAGGCAGGAGAAGAACAGTCTTCAAGATGCCAATGTCCGGCTGGACGTAGAATTAAAAGACGTCCGTGCCCAGCTAGCGGACTCCGGGAAGGAGAACAAAAGGCTTCGACGCGACATTTATGGTGAGTGCCTAGACGAACTGTATGATAGTTTGGCGAGGAAGTATATTGAAAGAATTTTGCTTGCAGGAATGTTAACGGGTCGCCCTGAGGAGGAGATGCCCTCATCTGCAAGTGATTTGCTACAAGACCTCTCGGAACTGCATGAGCGAGCTCGACAGGTGATGCAGGGTGTTGCTCAGGCCTTGTGGCCATCAAGCTTCCTGCCGAATGGCATGGGGGAGCTTGTGGATATGCTTCAAGGAGCATGGCAGCGCTTCCGATTGTGGAAGATGTCAGCTTGCCGGCAAGGTGCAAGAGAAGCCTGGGCTATGGTGAAGACGCACTACACCAAGCTGGACCCGGACCATATGGCCGAAGTAGGACCGGCGGGGCCCGATGGGCAAGAAATTCCCGTGAGTCTGGTATATGACCAGGTAGCATTAGCCGCCAAGTATTCTCAACAGGATTGTAAGCTAGATAGCCTGTTAGATGGTATAGAGGAGGAATATAGTCATTCCAAGTGACTGTGTAATTCGATGGACATAATTAGTCCCTAGCCGGATTAAAATCATTTGTCACGGCGGACCTTTTCGCTTCAGCCCCCGGATCCTACAGTCCATGGTGTGTCCGAATACCCGATCAGTTATACAGAATCGGGCTATGCGTGGAAACTAGGCGTAGGGGTCATAAGTGCTTGAACAGACAAGTACCCAACTAGTTATGTTATATTACATGGATAGTAAGAAACATCTTCTAGGGAGAATAGTTCTGTTAGGGGTTCCTTTCCCTGGGTACGCATGCGTCGATGCACATGTCCGGACTGCGAACAATGCCGCGGGATACAAGACTTCTCGGGATTTACGTTGTAATAAACGAATACATCTTTTGTTCACCGACCGAATATTCTCTTATGGACGCTAGCTTTCGGCTTCACCCAGTCTGAGGTACACATCCGGGTGAACCGGCAGTAACAATCACAGAGGTGCTCCCCTTATGCCCTAGTCAAATTAACGGGAACGTAGGGCATAAACACAAGAGCCAGGCAACCCAGATTGGCCACATCTCAAGTCACATCGATGCATATAATGGTGAAGAAAAGGCACATATGGAAAAATAAACACATACGTGATGGGCAAAAAAGCCATTAGAGTAATTATTGTTAGCTTCCGTATAAGAAGCCCCCAGGTATTGCTTACACACATAGTGCAGCCGTAGTGATCCGGTAGTCCGCACTGTATTAAATACTTTGTGTGAAGAAGAAAAAGGTCGAGAAAGGAAAAGGGATGGAGCATAATTAAAAAGGAGGGGGTAAGGAGACGAACACCAAGTTCGGCGCTAGGCGTAGAATCTCCGGAGTCTGGCCGCATTCCATGGGTTCGGCTCAAGTCTGTTATTGGATGCATTACGTAAGCGGTACACTCCTCCGGTGAGAACCTTGTCAATGACGAAGGGACCTTCCCACTTGGGTTTGAGATTGTCCTTCTTCTTCTCCGGTAGGCGTAGAACGAGCTCGCCAATATTATAGGTTTTGGCCCGCACTTCTCTGCTTTGGTATCACTGAGCCTGCTGTTGATAGAATGCGGAACGGGCTTTTGCGACGTCGCGCTCCTCCTCCAGGGCATCCAAGTTATCCTACCGATCTAACTCGGCTTCCTTCTCTTCGTACATGCGTACGCGTGGCGAATCATGTATTATGTCGCAGGGTAATACTGCTTCCGCGCCGTACACCATGAAAAATGGTGTATATCCGGTGGTACGATTCGGCATGGTCCGCAGCCCCTAGAGTACGGAGTCGAGCTCTTTGACCCAGTGCGTGTCCGACTCAGTCAAGGATCGCACTAGTCTGGGTTTGATGCCGCTCATGATGAGACCGTTTGCCCGTTCAACCTGGCCATTTGTTTGGGGATGGTAGACGGAGGCGTAGTCATTCTTAATACCCATTTTGCCGCACCACGTGCTGTGTGGGATACCGTATCGGTGTACGACCCCGGATATGAAGTCTATTACTGGTCCGGATTCGGCCGTTTTGACTGGTTTGGCTTCTATCCATTTGGTGAACTTGTCCACCATGACCAATAAGTATTTTTTTCTTATGGCTTCCCCCTTTAAGAGGTCCAACCATATCCAGCCCCCAGACCGCGAAGGGCCAAGTTATGGGGATTGTTTGGAGAGCGGTAGGGGGCATATGACTCTGATTGGCGAAGAGCTAGCAACCGACGCAATGTTGGACAAGGTCCTGTGCGTCTGCTCGGGCCGTCGGCCAATAGAAGCCTGTACGGAAGACCTTGCTGACTAGTGCTCGAGCCGCGGCGTGGTGCCCGCCCAGTCCGACATGGATTTCAGCCAAAAGCTTCCGCCCTTCCTCTTCGGAGATGCACCTTTGGAGCACTCCGGTCGCACTTTTCTTATAGAGTTCCCCTTCATGGACTTTGTAAGCTTTAGAACGCCGGACGATGTAGCGTGCTTCATTTTGGTCTTCGGGGAGCTCCTGCCTATTTAGGTAGGCCAAGAAAGCCTCAGTCCACGGGGCAATTATAGCCATGATTTCATGGGCCGAAGATGTTATTTTGGTGGTAGAGCCTCCGATTATGTCTGATGGTTCGGAATCTGGGGGTGTGTTTGGATCCGTGCTAGTATTGCTGGACTCCCGTTCCCATACTATGGATGGCTTGAACAACCTTTACAGGAATATGTTAGGTGGGACAGGGTCGCGTTTAGCGCCGATGCGAGCAAGGACATCCGCCGCTTGATTATTTTCTCGAGCCACATGGTGGAATTCGAGCCCCTCTAACCAAGATGACATTTTGAGGACGGCATTACGGTAGGCTGACATTTTCGGATCCTTGGCATCAAAGTCTCCATTTATTTGTGATATTGCGAGGTTTGAATCCCCGCGCACTTCTAGGGGTTGGATGCCCGTAGAGACTGCCATCCGAAGACCGTGCAACAGAGCCTCATATTCGGTTGCATTGTTGGAGTCTGTATATAATATTTGGAGGACGTACTGGACCGTGTCTCCGGTGGGAGACGTCAGGACTACACCTGCTCCCAATCCGGCCAGCATTTTAGAGCCGTCGAAGTGCATGATCCAGTTAGAGTACGCGCCGTACTCTTTAGGGAGTTCGGCTTCTATCCATTCAGCGGTTTGATGGCCCGCTGTGGTTTGTATGTTGCGACTTGATGGCCCGCTGTGGTTTGTATGTTATGTCGAACGGAAGGAGCTTGATGGCCCATTTAGCGATCCGGCCCATAGCGTCACGGTTATTTATTATGTCATTGAGTGGTACTGCGGAGGCCACCGTAATCGAACACTCCTGAAAGTAGTGTTGTAGCTTCCGGGATACCATGAAGACCGCGTATGCTATTTTTTGATAATGTGGGTATCGGGATTTGCATGGGGTGAGGACTGTGGATACGTAATAAACCGGCTTTTGGAGTGGGAATTTGTATCCGTCAACTTCTCGCTCGACGAAGAGCACTGCGCTTACAACTTGATGTGTTGCAGCTATGTACAGCAGCATTGCTTCGCCGAGATTTGGCGCTGTTAGGACTGGATTACTGGCCAATAAGGTCTTTTCATCGAGTCCGGCCACGGCTGCATCCGTCCACACGAAGTGTTCGGTGCGCCGAAGAAGGCGATTAAGAGGTAATGCCTTTTCTCCTAATCTGGAGATAAAACGGCTCAAAGCAGCTATGCATCCAGCTAGTTTCTGGATGTGCTTGAGGTCTGTTGGTATAGCCAACTGCGACAGAGCTCGGATTTTTGCTGGATTTGCTTCAATTCCTATATTGGAGATAATGAAGCCCAGCAGTTTCCCAGAGGGGACGCCGAAAACGCATTTTCAGGGTTCAACTTGATGTCATATGTTCGGAGGTTATCGAACGTAAGCCTGAAGTCCTCTATTAGGGTTTCGACGTGTCTTGTTTTTATGACCACGTCGTCCACATATGCCTCCACTATTTTGCCGATTTGCTTTTCCAGGCATGTTTGAATCATGCGTTGGTAGGTTGCGTCGGCATTCTTAAGCCCGAAAGGCATAATGTTGAAGCAGAAAGGGCCATATGGCGTTATGAAAGCTGTTGCAACTTGGTCGGACTCTGCCATCTTTATTTGATGATATCCAGAGTATGCGTCGAGGAAACACAGTGAGTCGTGTCCTGCTGTGGCATCGATGATTGTCATGACCCCGACGCAAAGCCACACCGATCTAGCATGTAACACATCATATCACTTTGCGGCCTCATGCACGGTATTCCCACGGGTGTCGCCTTACCTTGCCCGGGACCGTTTGCGCCTTTTGGCAAACATATATGATAGTGTCGCTAGCATCCATATGACCAGGAGCCCGGGCTGACATGGCTAGTCGTGAACCCAAAGTGGCACTAACTTACAGGGACATGCATACATGACCCAGCAACGAACGTGTCGGTCATCAGCGAGGGAATCCGGGCTGTAGCAACTGGGCTAGCAGGACTCAGGTAAACGGGGCTATAGCAGGCTAACAGGACTCCGGTATTCATCGTGTGACATTTCCCCGAGGGGACAGACACAGGAACGAAGAAGGACACATGCCGGCCAGCCTAAGTATTCCGGAGCAGTAGCAAGCTACCATGGCTCAGTGGAAACACTAGGAGACATTTCCCAGTAAGAGAGGCTGCCAAGGATAAACAACTAGGTTGTCAGATCCCACACATACCAAGCATTTCAATAACATACACACAATATGCTCAATATGTGCAAATACAACATGGCATCACAACATGACTCTATGACTCAAGTATTTTATTCAATAGGCTCCGAGGAGCGAGATATTACAAACATGGGTCTCATGACCCAACAATCAGAGCATACAAGTCAAAGCACATGCGGAAGCTTAACATATCTGAGTACAGACATCTACAAATGAAAAAGGCTGAGAAGCCTGACTATCTACTAGATACTGCCGAGGGCACAAGATCGTAGCTGAGGTAACAAGCTAAACGTCGAAGTCCACGCGGAACTACTAGCGAGACTGAAGTCTCTCTGCAAAAACATAAATTAAGCAACGTGAGTACAAATGTACCCAGCAAGACTTACATCAGAACTAACTACATATGCACCATTATCAACAAAGGGGGTGGTGGAGTTTAACTGCAGCAAGCCAGCTTTGACTCGGTGGCTATCCTGAACTACGACTGCAAGCAACTCTTTTGAGGTGGCACACACGAGTCCACATATTCACCATATCAATACACCACTATGGATCTGCTCCCATCTCCCTACGAGAACGCCATCCATAGCACTCACGCTTATCTTGCGTATTTTAGAGTATCCACTTTCACTTGTCTATGATCTGTACAGGCAACCCAGAAGTCCTTTACAGCGGACATGGCTATTCGAATAGATGATGTTAACCCTGCAGGGGTGTACTTCATCACACACGCTCTCACCACTTACCGCTGTTTACACGACATGTACTCGGCAACCTTCAAGCGGAAGCCTAGCGAGGGTGTCGGCCACGACCTGACTAACCACACAAGTCTCTCGTCCAGGTTTATCGCCTATTCGGGTTCCATCCGCAAGGAGATCTGGCCGGGGTGTCGCTCACGGCCCCAAACGATGTGTGCAGGGTTCCCAAGCCCACCATCCGGGTGCCACTTGGTACACCGGGCCACTGTGCCTAGTCTGTCCCAAGCCCACCTATACTGGGTACCACTTGGTAGACTACTAACACTACCTACAAACACCAGAAAGTAGTTGCAACTCCTGGATAGAGATCAAGTTGATTAATAAGTCGAGAGAGCTTGGAGCGCCCGGAGCCCAATGTGTGGTAGTAACTATTCATGGATCACAAACACAGAACTCAGTTCCTGAGGACGGTTTCAATGAGACAACCCACAATGTAATCCTACATGGCCTCTCACCGCTACCTTTACCAAATCGTGTTCACACACTTAGCTCTCAACAATAGGACATGTTCACCACATTCCAATTCATCCCCGATGAATCAGACCTGACACAACTCTAAGCAATAGCAGGCATGACAAACAAGCATGAATGAGTAGGCACATCAGGGCTCAAACAACTCCTACTCATGCTAGTGGGTTTCATCTATTTACTGTGGCAATGACAGGTCATGTAGAGGATAAAGGGGTTCAACTACCGCAACAAGTAACAGTTGTATCGTTGTTGTCCTAATGCAGTAAAATAGAGCAGGAGCGAGAGAGTGGCATTGTATCGGAATGAACAAGGGGTTTTTGCTTGCCTGGCACTTTTGAAGATAGTATAGTTCTTCATCCGTGTCATCGAACTCATCGTCGGAACAACGTCTACTGAGGAGGGACAAACACCGGCAACAGAGAAAGAACACAATCAATGCAGTGCAACATTATGATGCATGAGTGTGACATGGCAATATGATGTGGTTTGAGCTAATGCAACTAGCAGCAAGTTAAATGGGGTTGGTTTGAACCCTAGGTTCAAATTCAAACTCCATATGTGAAGGTTTAAATGTCATTCATATGATTTGTCCTAAACAGCAGCTATAAGTTGTTCTAACATGCATGAAAATGGTACAGATGGATAGATTGGATTTTTCTTATCATTTTTCATATATAATTTGTTTCATTTGGAGTTACGGTTGATTTTATATGATTTTTAGAAGTTTGCAACATTTTCTGGAATTTCCTGTAAAAGAATAAATCCAGAAAATGATTTACTGCATCAGCATGACGTAACTGTGATGCCAGCAGGTCAACAACAACGGTCTAGGTCAAACCTGACCTTTGGGGTCCACTGGTCAGTGACACAGTGTTGTTCAGTGTCAATGACAGGTGGGGCCTGGTCAACGGCCACGTCAGTCGGGTCAGCACTGGCTTGTGGGGTTGGTCAACGCTGAGGTGGCAAGGTCAAACAGACTGGTGGGGCCACGGTCATTAGCTTAAATTAAATAGGGAATAACCCTGTGGTTAATTAATGGGTGGGGCCCGTCTATCAGCGTCTGTTAGGGAGGGATTAGTGGTGATTAGCCTTAATTAAGCGACCACGTCAACGGTCGACGCCGGCGACCAAAAGCACGGCGGTGGCTCGCCGGAGATGCTCGGGTTTGAGCTATGGGCGGCTAAATGAAGCGCGGAAGGGCTCGCTGGAACGCCCGTGGAGCGGCGCATCCAACGGTGGTAGCGGTTTGCGCGGGGGTGGGCTCTAGTGGCGGCGGCAATGAAGTCAACGGCGGCCGAGCAAGTAGCAGGCTAGGGAGGTACTACGCGTTTCTGTGATTGCAACGAGCACATGCACGGGACCAACTGGTCACCGAAGCGTGGCCGGCGACGAGCTCGTGCGGCGGCGCGATTCGGTCTTCAAGGGGGCGATGGCTACGGCGAGAAATCGAGGCGCGGAGGAAGGGGGTTTGGTCCATGAACTCACAAAGGGGGCGATGGGATGGTCAGCGTGCTCGGGGGAGGCCTGGAGGAGACGAAACAACGATGAAGATCTCCGGTGTCGGGAGGTTGAAGATGATGTCGTTGGCGGCGATACAGCACATCCTCCGTTTGTTGGCTAGTCTAGGGCGTAGAAGACGTCATTGCGGAGCTCTCGGGCACGTCGGTGAGGCGTGGGGTGGCCGGTGGCCGCGGGAATGGCGAGTGGCGCGATGGCGGTTTCGGCGGCTGTGCGTGGGAGAGACAGAGGAGGGGAGAAGCACGGGGAGAGGTCGAGGGGATTCCAGGGGGGTGCGTGGCGTCTCCGTGGCCTCGTCTAGGAGCACCGGGGAGGAGCCAGGAAGGCAGGGAGGGAGGAGGTGGCCGGCGCGGGGCGGCCACACGCCTCCGTCCTTCTGGCGAGGGAGGAAGACGACAGGGAGGAGGCGGTGGTGGGCTGGGCCGGCCACTTGGGCAGCCAGGCTGGACAGGTAAGTGGCCCAGGTAGTTTCCTCTCTCTCTCCGTTTTCTATTTTAATTACTATTTTCTATTTTTCTGCAACTTTGTGGCTTTATTAAAAAATACTAAATAAATCCCAAAAATCATGCAACTACTCATGACCACTTTGGAAATATATCCTATAGTAAACATTTCAGTTTGGGATTATTTGAGCATTTAAAATATTTTATAGCATTTAAATGCCCAAATGCAAATACTATATGATTTAATTCAGTGACCTTATGATGTCCTAGGAAAGTGTGCACCATTTTTGTCAGAGGTTCTAGCCCAAGGCAAAGATGATGAACATTTTAGAAGGGCATTTCAGGTTCATTGAAAAAGATTTTAGTAAACCCTAGTTGGTTTAAGGGGGGGTGCTGGGGGTTCTATCATCCCCATTTCAACTTTCTGGGAGATTTCAACATGATGCAACACCAGATGCTAGCACTAGGCAAACCAGAACTAGGGATGTGACAATGATTTGATCGATGCGAGGGAGGGGAAAGGGATCCTTGGGGCAAGCCTTGTTGAGGTCTTTGAAGTCGACGCATAGGCGCCAGGATTTGTCCTTCTTTGGTACCATCACCAGATTTGCCAGCTAATCCGGATGCTTGATATCTCTAATGAATCCGGCCTCGAGTAGCTTGGCTAGCTCTTCCCCCATGGCTTGCCGTTTGGGCTCCGAAAACCTCCTAAGAGTCTGCTTGACAGGTTTGTATCCTTTCAGTATATTGAGGGTGTGTTCGGCCAATCTACATGGGATGCCAGACATGTCTGATGGGTGCCAGGCGAAAATGTCCCAATTCTCGCGTAACAAGTCTCGCAGCGCGGCGTCCATTGCGGGGCTCAACTGAGTCCCAATGGAAGCTGTCTTCGTGGGGTCCATTGGATGGACTTGGAATTTGACTATCTCGTCTGCGGGTTTGAATGAGGTGGACTTGGGTCGCTTGTCGAGTATCACGTCGTCCCTGTCCACGGTGGCACGCAGTGTTGTTAATTCTTCGGCTGCTAGGGCTTCGGATAATGCTTCCAGGGCTAGTGCTGCGGTTTTATTTTCAGCGCGAAGTGCAACGTCCGGATCACTTGCTAGAGTGATGATTCCATTGGGTCCGGGCATTTTAAGCTTCATGTACCCGTAATGGGGTATAGCTTGAAAGCTTGTAAACACGTCCCACCCTAGAAGGGCGTGGTGTCCGCTGCTGAAAGGAGCCACTAGGAATGTGATTTCTTCGGACCTATAATTCTTCAGGGTGCCGAATACCACATCGAGTGTGATTTTTCCCACACACCGTGCTTCCCGACTAGGGATAATCCCCCTGAAGGTTGTGCCGCTTTGTTCAATGCGGCTTTTATCAATTTCCATCTTGTTGAGTGTTTCTTCGTAGATCAAGTTTAATCCCCTTATGCTCTCCATGAGTACTTTAGAGAGCCGAAAGCCGTCCATGATTGGGCTAAGGACCAGAGCGGCTGGTGCCCGGAAGGTCTGGAATCGAGGTTCATCACTGGCATTGAAGGTTATAGTAGTGTCGTTCCACAGTTTATTTTTGCCACATGGCAGATTTCAGCGGAGCTTCGATGAGCTCGCTTGCGCCTATTGTTTGAGGCGAAAGTCTCGAAGACTGTTAATACCGTATTGTGTTCTTTAGCGGGATGTTGTTCTGCTTTATGGCTTACAAGGAGATCCTCGCCGCTTTTTGCTACCTGCCGGAGTATCCAACATGCCCTAAGGCTATCGGTTGGTGTTGTGTCTTGAGTACTGTGGAGTTTGCATGGCCCATTGAGCCATTCTTCCAATATGGTTCCCCGCCCTGGGGTGGGCTCTGGTTTCTTGGGGATTGGATCGGCCGACTTATGAGAGTTCGCCCGTTTAGTTCGGACAAAGGTTTAGGTGAGAGCCGGACTATCCCAAAATTCTGTTTGGGTTTTCGAGGCGCTTTCCATCACACAGTACTTCCGTACTATGGTTTCCAAGTTAGCAAAGTGCACTATGTCACGGCGACTTATAGCATTAAGGATTTGTTTGTTCGTGCAGTTTTTGCAGAAAAGTGAGACTACGTCCTCCTCCCCACAGTCCTTGACCTTGTTTAGCACAAGGAGGAATCTGGCCCAGTAGCGATGTACTGTCTCCTGGGGCTCTTGCCTGATATGGGAGAGACAGTTTAAGTCCGGGTGAGCGGGCGTAGCTGAATTCGGATTTTGATCCGATCTAGCGCCCAGGGGCATGGGAGCTCCCGAGTTCAACAGCTCGGGATCTGAGGTGCTGCCCAATTTTTCTGGCCAAATACCCGATCCCAAGTCCGGGATCTGGGTCATGTCTTCCCTTGAGCGAGAGTCCGGCTCAGGGAGCTCGGTGATCTGGACATAATTAATCCTCAAAATAGAGGGATAATCCGCATGTGGTTCCTCCACTACCGCTATCTCATGGGTGGCCGACGGGGATTTAATGTCCCTTCGGTCGGGTTTAAGCCTGATCCGGTCATAGTTCGTAGTGACTCCCAAAGCGGCGATGCAATCCAAGAGCTCATTCAGGGAGGAGAGCTCTATCAGATCCACCTGTTCGGCGAGTTCCGAATTGATGCGAAGGTTATGCGTGACGACCCGAGAAGCCGTCGTCGGCGCGACAGCCGATAGGGCGGCCATGATGAAGCCGCCAAGACGGAGAGTTTGGCCTACAACCAGCGCTCCCCCAGAGGTAATGTTGTTCTTGACAATGAGACGGGCCATCGAGCTTTGCAGCGATGACACAGAGGAACTCTCAATGAAAGCACCAATGCCGGTGTCAAAACCGGCGGATCTCGGGTAGGGGGTCCCGATCTGTGCGTCTTAGGCTGATGGTAACAGGAAGCAAGGGACACAATGTTTACCCAGGTTCGGGCCCTCTCAATGGAGGTAAAACCCTACTTCCTGCTTGATTAATATTGATGATATGAGTAGTACAAGAGTAGATCTACAACGAGATCGTAGAGGCTAAACCCTAGAAGCTAGCCTATGATGATTATGATTGTAATTGTGATCGGCCTTCTAAGGACCAACCTCTCCGGTTTATATATACATCGGAGAGGGCTAGGGTTTACATGGAGTCAGTTACAAGGAAGGAAATACAATATCCGGATCGCCAAGCTTGTCTTCCACGCAAAGGAGAGTCCCATCCGGACACGGGACGGAGTCTCGAGTCTTGTATCTTCACGCTCCAATAGTACGGACGATGTATATAGTCCGGCTGTCCGGATACCCCCTAATCTAGGACTCCCTCACTCTGGAAGGGGAGTTTTTTTCCCTTTTAGGCGACTCGGGCTCCAAGGATGTGGAGGTCGTCCTTTTCTTTCTTCCCCCTGCGGGGGATTCGTCTCCCTCCTCCTCCTCGTCCTCTTCAGAGGAAGAATGGGCATTGGAGTCTTCGGATTTTGTGTCTGAAGTGCCACGATGATGGAGGCCGCCCCTGGTCTTCTTGGCCTCCTTTTCGGCCTTCTTCTTCGGCGCCGTGTAAGGCGCCGGGACCAGCATCTTCATCAGAAGTGGGCAAGCCGGTTCTTCTGGCAGCGGGGCTAGACAGTAGATCCGCCCGCCTTCTTCGCCCAGCCCTAGGAAATTTGTGGGAAACACATTAAGCATTTTCCTAAGGATATGCAAATAAAACATATGAATTGTCAAGGTACAATTACTTACCGAACTTGCAGGGCGGGACAGTTGGTACCCGCGGTCCTCGGCGGAGTCCGGCCACGATTTGCCGGACTTGAAAAGCACCTTCCAGATGTCCTTATGCAAGGAGCCAAAGAGCTCTAGCAAGGTCTAGTGCTTGGCCGGGTCGAACTCCCATAAATTGCAAGCCCGGTGTTGACAAGGTAGAATCCGGCGAACTAACATCACCTGGACTAAATTGACGAGCTTGATGTTCTTGTCTTCCATGTCTTAGACGCGTGTCTGGAGCGCGATAGTTCGTCAGACGAAGCCCAGTTCAGGACCTTCTTGGGCCAGGACGTAAGTCGTAGGGGGGCTCCGGATCTGATCTCTGGAGCAGCGGCCCATTCCTTGCCGCGTGGCTCGGTGATGTAAAACCATTGTTGCTGCCACTCCTTAACGGAATCATTGAAAGTACTTGTTGGCCATGGAACGTTGGGCATCTTGCTCACCATGGCGCCTCCGCACTCAGCATGCTCGCTGCTCACTACCTTGGGCTTCACATTAAAAACTTTTAGCCATAAGCCGAAATGTGGTGGGATGCGGAGAAAGGCCTCGCACACGACGATGAATGTCGATATCTTGAGGAAGCAATTGGGGGATAGATCATGAAAATCAATCTTGTAGTAATACATGATGCTGCGAATGAATGGGTGAAGGGGAAACCCTAGCCCGCGGATGAAATGAGGGAGGAATACCACCCTCTCATGGGGTTCCCGAGTAGGGACGATCTGTCCCGCCGTCGGGAGACGGTGGCCGATTCTGTTTGCCAAATACCCCCCCCCCCAAGTTTTTTGATATCCTTCTCCCGGACGGTAGAGGCCATCCACTTGCCTCCTGCTCCGGATCCGAACATTTTCGAGAAAAAATTTTGGGCGGAGAAGATGAACGCTTGGGCACTAGGGCTCGAGCGAAAAGGAATGGATGAGCAAAGGAAGAAGAAGGCGTGGGTGAAAAAGGGAGTTCTTATCCCCTTATAAACGTAGCGGAGATCCTGTGCCTCCCCACTTGCCCGGTAAATTCGCTTATTCCCCAAGCGCCATGATTGATGGCACGGTTGGGTTACCCACACCCGTATTGATGAGAAACCCGTGATAAGGGGACATGATCTCTGCTTCGACAAGACGTGCCAATAAAGCTGCCTCGCGATATGTGCGGTCGCTGGTTGTGAAAAACGGTTCGAATAATGACCGGGCCACGGCGTGATGTCACGCTATGAAAAGTTGTCAGCAGATTAGATTTGTGTGATATTATGCTCTCTACGGTGGTATGTGGAATTTTTTTTGCAGAGCCGGACATGATTCTTGTGTTCAAAATCTTCTATCGAGTATTCGGAGAAGGAACCTGCCTTGCAATGCCGAAGACAATCTTCGCGCTGGACTCATCATCCTTGAAGCCTGGTTTAGGGGTTACTGAGGGAGTCTGGGATTAAGGGGTCCTCGGACAGCCGGACTGTTGGACTATGAAGATACAAGATTGAAGACTTCGTCCCGTGTCCGAATGGGACTCTCCTTTGCGTGCAAGGCAAGCTTGATAATTTGGATCTGTAGATCTCCTTCTCTGTAACCGACTCTGTGTAACCCTAGCCCCCTCCGGTGTCTATATAAACCGAAGGGTTTAGTCCGTAGGACAAGAACAACAATCATAATCATAGGCTAGCTTCTAGGGTTTAGCCTCTACGATCTCGTGGTAGATCAACTCTTGTAATACTCATATCATCAAGACCAATCAAGCAGGAAGTAGGGTATTACCTCCATCGAGAGGGCCCGAACCTGGGTAAACATCGTGTCCCCCACCTCCTGTTACCATTAGCCTTAGACGCACAGTTTGGGACCCCCTACCCGAGATCCGCCTGTTTTGACACCGACAACGGGCAAGCAGGTGATGATCACAAGGTAAATCATGCGAGGAGGCAAGCTAGTTCAGACAGATGCAGGAACGATACATGCCACAGGGACGGACCCATGCGGCCTGGGGATGATGCAGCCCGAGGGGCGACCCCAACAGAGTAAGCTAAAGATGCAAAAGGATACTGTTGCAGGGACTGGCCCATGCGACTTGGGGATAATGCTACCCGAGGGGCGCCCCCAACTGAATGAACCAGAAAGAGTCACCTGGTATCGTTGCTGGGGTGGTGTTGGAGTAGGCGAAGATCCGTGTTGGAGAAGTTGCCCCTCACGAGCCGCCAAGGTCCTGAGCCTCAAGAGGCTCTAGGGCCGGGGTGGCTCCTGAAGAACCATTGCCATCTCCGACTGGGTTGCGTGATGCTCGGCCTCCTGAGCCGCCAGAATGCTCTGCAAGTGGCGCTGGAAGGTTATAGCCGCGTTCGGCAAGCCGAATGGCATGCGAACATAGCTGTGAGGTGGACCCTCGCGCCGGCCAATGCGCGAAGGCCAGAAACGCTCCTGAGACGCGACCCTGTTGAGCCCTGGAATGTCGACGTAGACGCGCAGCTCATCGTCCTCGCTAGGACGAGGGGCTGTGCTAGGTGGTGAGCAGCGGTCGCCGGGCATGGTCCATGCTTCTTGAAGCTCCTCGGTCACCTTGGTGATGAACTCCTGAGCACCAGTCACTCCACGCCTTGTGCCCTCTTTTGGGAAGCGTGCGGAAAAGCATGCCTCCACGTGGTGCCTGAGCGCCTCCCTCATGACGTTGGCTAGGTCTGAGGCCCTCCAGAAGAGAGCCCCTGAGCCGAGCCTGAGGAGGGCGCCGGGCGTGCCTTCCTATGCGAGGGAGGGAGGTGGCCCATCTACGAGCGCATGTCCTGAGGTGGTGCCGCTGGAAATGCCACTCTCCTGAGGCCCTTGGTGGGGTAGTTGCTTCTTATTCTTGGGGACCGTCTCAAGAGGGTACAGGGTGCCTTCATTGTCCAGGCCTTCGGCCGCTGCAGCCTGGTAAGCGCGCTCAAGGGAGCACGCCGCGTCCTTATCTTTGCAGCCGTGATGACGCCGCAGCTCCCGAGCATCTTGAGGACGTTGTAGCCTTGATGGGTCACTGCCATAAACTTGGCCAGGGCTGGATACCCAAGGATGGCGCTGTACGGTAGGCGGATGTGGGAGACGTCAAAGTCAATGAGCTCGGTGTGGTAGTTGTCACGCTGACCAAAGGTGACAGGGAGGCGAATCTGCCCTATCGGGATGGTGGAGCCATCGGTCACTCCTGAGAAGGGCTTGGTACGCTGTAGCTGATCGTATGGCACTTGGAGGCGGTCAAACGTCTCGACGGCCCTACGCCGCCACCGATGAGGGTCTTGGTGACTTGGACATTGCTGATGATGGTTGAGCAGAGCATTGGCAGGGCGCCAGCCGTCGCCGCGCACTTGAGCTGGTCGGAGAAGCTGAAGGTGATGGCGCACTTGGACCACCTGAGCGGGCGCGTGGCCTCAAGCCTGGGAAGGGCCGTGTTCACCTCGTGAGCAAACTACTTGAAGATACGCTGAGAGGCTGGGGCCTGAGTGCCACCTAAGATGCAAGCAATGGCGCGAGGCTCCTGGAAGCCCCCAGCCCCCTCGTCCTGATGATGGTCATCGTTCCTCCTCCGCAGTGCGGAGGGAGGCCAGCTTTGACCTGAGGACGGTCCTCCCGAGGCTGCTCCCTCCAGGCACCCTCGCGAGGCTGGTCCTGCCAGCGGTCCTCACGAGGCTGGTCGCGCCACTCCTGGTGGGGGCCGCAGTCGTCCCAAAGTCCTCCACTGCGGCCTCCCCCACGGCCATAGCCTCAGTCATTTCGCTCGGGGCATCGACCAAAGCTCCCATCACGGATGGCCTTGAGCTCCTAACAGTCGTTGGTGTTGTGGCTGTGAACATTGTGGAAGGCGTAGAACGGGCGGCTGGCCTTTGATGACTACGGGTGGTCACAACCGCGCTTCATCTCCGGCTCCACCGTGAGCATGAAAGTTCCCTTGCGCTTCGCATCCTTGGTCTTGGCCTTCTTGTCTTCCCGGTCAGCGGCTGGGAGCTCGAGGAGGGAGAGGCGTCCTTCCTCAGCCCTTGCGCACTTGGTTGCCATGTTGAACATCTCTAGAGCTGTGCACAGGTCCTCTGTTGAAACGCTGGGTGTACTTTTGTAGGGTCTCCCCTGGTTGCTGCTTGATGCGCTGCAGGTCACCCGCGGCCGGCGGGCAGTCATGAGTGCCCTGTAAGTTGGCGACGAAATGCTCGCGGATCTCGCCCCACGAGGAGATCGATCTTGCGGGCAGGTTTAGGAGCCACGAGCACGCGCCGTCCTTGAGAACCATGGGAAACTAGTTCGCCATGACCTTCTTGTCGCCGTTGGCCTCCTTTATGCTTAGTTCGTAGAGCTGCAGGAACTCAGCAGGGTCGGGGGTGCCATCGTAGCACGGAGGCAGGTCGGGCTTGAACTTGCTAGGCCAGACGACGCTGCGCAGCTCAAGGGTGAAGGTGTGGCAGCCCGGCGTGGTCACTAGAGCCGGTCGTGGAAGCGGAGCCCGGTCTTGTTACCCTTGCGCCACCGCAGGCGGCGCATGGTCTTGACATGGTGGTGCAGGGAGCGCAGGAGCATCTTCTTGCGGCTGAGGGATTTCTTGGCAGGTTCCTTCTTCATGCACGGGCACCTTGCACGGCGGGTCGCGCCGCGGGGCCACATGTCTTGGGGCGAGAGCGGCGTCTTGATGTGGAGGTGGTGGTGGTGCTCCGCGGGCTACATCGCTCGCAGCTGGAGGTGGGCGAGGCAGCGAGAGAGACAGTGCGGGAGAGCCCCCAGCGGCGCTGACGAGCTCGGCGATGCGGTCCAGCCAGTCTTCATAGTGGTCACGACTGAGCGGTAACGCAGGAGCTCATGCGCCATGAGCAGCACGGCCTGCGCGTCCGTGGGTGCACGGCGAGTGTGGGACGACAAGCCGGCCGGAGTCAGCGACGGGGTGGTGGTGCCTCTGTCGGGGGTTGGGTGCGACATACGCCAAGGGATGGCTTATCATGGTGGGAGCGAGTAGAACATCGCCGGTGCCTGGAAACGGGATGAGGCGAAGACATGCACGCCGGCTTATCTTACCCAGCTTCAGGGCTCTCCGTGGAGATAACACCCCTACTGCTGCTCTGCGGGGTCTCCGCATGATCACTATGGCAAAGTGAGTACAAGGTTGCTCCTCGAGCTGTTCTCTGGAGGTAGGAGAAGGCAAGTCTAGCTCCCTCCTTCCTATTCTATCTGGTCTAGTGCTAAAAGATCTATCCCCCTTGCATGGGCGCCCCGGGGGGCTTATATAGGCCTGTCCCCCAAGGATACAATGGTAATCCGGCTGGGTGCGGGTCCCAGCCGTCCGTCTCTTAGGCCGCCGTCTTCTCCGCCGACTGCTGGGGCCCGCCGACAGGCCCGGTACTGTAGTCGTGCTTCTAATGACGCTGCCTTGGTCATGGGGTCGTGGCAACAGTGCCTCCGCCTGGCGAACGATCAATGTCGCCATTCCCCGTCTTGTCTGGTTAATGGCGTGCGGAGCCCGTGGGAGGGGCTGGCCGATTCCCGGAGGCCGACTCCCAGCGGGTCCGTCTTGTGGCGCTCTCACCGCCTTCTGTACCCCCACTGATGGGTGGGACCCGCCGTCTCTGGGCCGTACAGACAAGCCGTCGTGGGCACAGTGCGCCGCTCACGGGGGCTGAGGTCAGGGCAGGCATGGCAACAGTGCCGCGCCGGATGGAGATCTCCCTCTATACGATGCACTGTGGCCATACTTGCCCTTCGTAAGCGGGGCAGGGATGGGCCATGCGGTGGTCGTGGGCAGGGATGGGCCATGCGGTGGTCGTACCCCGTCCCGTCCATCGTCGTGAAGGTAGGAATTAGGCGGAGTCACAGGACGACTCTCCATAGCCGGCTTCTCTGGAAGTCGCCAGCTAGGAGTCGGCTTATCTCCAAGTCGTCCCTGGGACTCGGTCGTGAGGGGCAGTCGGTGGCCTCGCCGACGACTCCCAGAAGGCGGCTCTTTATCGTGGGCTCTTGAGGGGCGCCGCCCGCCCCGATGTCTTGGAAGGTTCGGGGGCTCGGGTTAGCCTACCCGTGGCCCATTACTTCTACAGTAGTCCCCGAAGCTGGTGAGGCACCGAGGGATACATGTCGAGGAGCCTCAACAGTTTTATCTTCCTGGTGGTGGAATATGGACCTTGCTCGCCGTCTTCCTCTAGGCCGTCTAGCTGGAGCCGGACTTGCAGAAGGCCGTCTTGTCCTTTAAAGAGTTTGAAGGTCGCAGCGTGATCCAGGCAGCGTGCCTGGTAAGCTTCCAGGAAGCCGCCGGTTGCGGGCCCGTCACGTGGCGCCACGCGGCAGGGCCAGTTTGCCCCCCCCCCCACGCGCGCGACGGGATAGGCCGTCAGGCGGGGCCCGCCACTACCACGCCTCGGCACGCGAACGTATTTGTTGCGGCCGTGCGGACGGTTGGGGTTCCCACGTTGTAACTGCGCAGTTACTTCGTGTGGTAAATCATGGAGGGCGTGGGGGTCCTGGGCACAGTTAATCCCATGTCCGCCCCATCGGTTTCTCAGCCCACGAGCCTATAAGTAGGTGGGAGGAGGGGGACGGCGGGGCACGCGCGCCCTTCTCCCCTACTCTCCTCACTTCCTCTTGCTTCTTCTTCCTCTCGCCGCCGTCGCGCCGAACCACACCACGCCCGCAGCGATGAGCTCTTCCTCCGCTGCCGCGCCTCCTGCCGTGCGCTCCGGCATGTGGGACGGCTCCGAGGTGGACGACGACCACATCGAGTTTCTCCGCAAGACGCGTCGCCTCCCCGGCGAGAACCTAGTGCAGGCCTGCGCCGCGCCGGCGAGGGAAATAGTGCCGGTGCCGGAGGAGGGCGAGCGGGTCGTATTCCGCTTGCACCTCATGCGTGGCCTAGGGCTGCCGGCGAGCGGTTTCTTCTGCTCCTTCTTGGAGTTCCATGGGCTCCAGCCGCACCACCTCACTCCGAACACGGTGGTGCTGCTGGCTGCCTTTGCCACCCTGTGAGAAGGCTTCCTCGACGTTCTCCCCACCATCGAGCTGTGGGGGGAGTTCTTTCAGTCCAAGCTTGGCATGCACGTCGCTGGCATGCCGGCCCAGTGTGGTGCCTTCATCGCGATGCAGAGATCGGTGGCCGACAATCCGTTTCCCACCATCCCGCTGATCAAGTCGGTGAAGATGTGGCAGGGGTCTTATTTTTACGTGAAGAACGTCGCCCCAGACGGCGACTGGGTCAATTTGCCGCCCTACGAAGCCGGCACACCAGCTGGGAGGCTCCCCAGCTGGTCCCACCGGGTCAAGACGCTGACTCCTGCTGGTTCCGCCACCGTCGCACGACTCCGAGTGCTGACGCAGTCGGAGGGTCTGACCGGGGCCGACATGCTGGCCGCCTTCATGGCGCGCCGAGTCCTCCCACTCCAAGGCCGACCTCATCTGATCTGTCAGATGGACGGCCACCGAGACCCGAGTCAGATGTGCTCCAAGGACATGCCCCACGCGGAGGTGGCGGACACGATGAATTACATCGCGAACTGCAATCTCGCGGCGGATTGGCAGTTTGGCAAAGAGTCGTACTCACGCGCCAACCCCCCGCCTGTCGTAAGTCGTCTCTCTTCTTCTTCTGTCTTCTTTGCAGCCGAATCCGACTTCTGATCTTTTTGGGTTTTCTTCCAGTCAGAACCCCATCATCCAGCCCTCAGCTAGCACCACGGGCCCGCCCCGTCAGTTCGTCTCCGACCGGGTGGAGAGCGACATCGACGACCCTGACTTGGGGGCGACGGCAATGGAGGCCAATGCCGAAGGAGGAGGAGGAGGAGGAGGAGGAGGAGGTTTCAGGCCCTCGGCCACCTTTGCCGGCTGGCCTGAAGACGACGCCGAGGGGGAAGTCGTCCCGTGCCACCAACAAAGGGTCGGCCAGCCGGGCGCGATTTCCTCCGCCGTCTTGGATGGTCAAGGCGGCGCGAAGAGGCGCCGGGCCGGGCTGAGCTTGCTTGGCGACCGGTCGAAGAAGTTCAAAGGGGCGGCCTCCGCGACCAAGTGGGAAGAGGCGGTCGCGAAGGCCAACCGCTTCCGTAAGGAAGTGAAGAAGCCGCCACTGGTCTCTTGGTAAGTGTTTCCGCCTTTTGTCTTGTTTTCTACTGGTGAATTTTGTCCAAATCTTTTACATGCCCTCCTTACTTCAGGGATCCCCTTACATTCGAGAGGGTCGCCGCCGCCTCCATCATGGGGTCGGCAGAGATGTTCGCCACTACTCAGCGGATTGACCCCGCCGCCGACCTTCGGGAGGCGACGGAGCGGAATGCGCGGGAGAAGTGCGACGAGGACGAAGCCGCCCGCCTGGAGAAGGCGGCGGCCGAGAAGGCGGCGGCCTCCGCTCATAGGAAGCTGGATGAGGCCGAAGCCGCCGCCGCGGCAAGGCAGCGAGCTGAGGAGGCCGCACGCCGCCAATTGGTGTTGCTCGTCATCCCGCTGAGCTCCACGCAGCCGCTCCCGGAGTTCACGGGGCAGACTGGGGAAGCCGACGGCGAGAACCCCATCGTGGAGCGGGAAAGCGGCGATGCCTCGATGTTTGACACGGCCGTGCCACCTCCACCGTTGTCTAGGGGCTCACGAGGTAAACAGCCAGCGGCCCTGCCGGTGCCGCCGACTGAGGACGAGTCCGTGGCGAAGCTGCTCCTTCAAGCCGCCTCACCAGCGCGCTGCCGTCTTGAGAAGGCGACTTCGGCACCACGCCCTTTGGAGACGGCGCCGCCAGCTCGGCCACCCCAGACGCCGAGGCGACGAGTGCCGCGCACATTGGGTGGGTGCGAGGAGGTGACACAGGCCCGCTGAACCAGGCAGCTCTGGATGTTCAGGCGAAGCTGCAAGCCGAGGGCGACGCCATCCAGAACTGCACCAAGGCGCATTTGGTGTCGCGAGCAGCCGTCTGGGTATGCTTTCTTTTTTGACTTTATTTTTCCTTGCTCTTCTCCGTGGGGGCGCGCTAGCCCACCCACTGGGTGTAGTCCCCGAGTTTCGGGGCAGCTGCTGAGCAGGCGGCCCGGAACTCCATCTGAAGAGTTCCAAATGTTTACCTTTGTCTAAAATTCTTATCGCAGGAGTATCACAACCTCCGTGTCACTGCCTTCAACCGCAATGTTGAGGAGCTGGGCAAGCGGACTACCGACTTGTCGGAGAGCCGGAGTGAGTCCTCCTTCTTCTTCGCAGGGGCGCGTTGGCGCACCCGCAGGCTGTTGTCCCCGAGATTCGGGCCGACTGCTGAGCAGTCGGGCCGGATCTTCCCGGTGACCTTCTTTGTTGATGACTTAACGTCTTTTTTCCTTTTATTTCTTCAGAGGCCAACACCATTCTTCAGCAGCAGCTGGGCGAAGCCAACACCGCCTTGCATGCCAAGGGGGAGGAGTGCAGCAAGCTCTCCGCAGAGCGCGACCTGTTGGCCGCGCAGCTGGCGGGGCAAAGGGAGCTGCTCAAGAAGGCGCAGGACGAGGCGGAGAAGAGAGGGACTGCTCTCCTGGCCGAGTTCGAAAGCGAGCGCTCCTCCTGGACCGACAAGGAGGCACTGCTGACCTTCGGCTTCCATGAGATTGAGGACATCATCGACGGTGAGTTTTTTTACTTTCTTTCTTTGAGCTACTGACTGTAGGTCGAGCTGGCTCCTGATTTTTTGACTTGCTTCTTTTTCGTCTTGGCAGACTTCTTCCCTGGCCACTCGCAGGCGGTCACTCAGGCCATCGAGGCTGATCGCGAGGCGCGGAGGGCAAATGGTGCAGAGATTGCTGCCAATGCCCCCGGACCCTCGATGAGCAGCTTCTGAGCATCGAGGCTCTTCTGCGGCCGGCCCATCGGGTGCTGCGCCGGCTTCAACGTGTCGGCGCCTAGGCGGTTGCTTCCCTGTGGCCAGACATGCCGGTTCTGCGCACTCCTAGTCGGACTGCTGACTGGCTGGAGGTCGCGGCTGCTCGTCTTGAGGCCTGGAAGGGTTCCTCGGTCCGGGCTAGAGCTCGCCGGGCCTTGGAATTTGTCAAGGCGTGGTATCCAGGGCTGGACCTGGACCGGCTGGCCACGTTCCGGTCAGAGGCCTGGGCGGAGCTGATAACTGTGGAAGATGCCCTCCTCACGTGCGCGGTGGCGATCGCCGACTACGCAGACACCAGCGTCTTCGTCACTGATCGGACTGAAGACGGCGGGGAGGCGCCGCTGGAGTGGTTCGGGATGAACCCGGACTATGACGACGACTCGGCGGAGGTGATCGGTTCCAGCGCCGAGGAGGAAGGCGAGGCGGAGGACGGAGGTGAGACGGAGGTGCTAGAAGGTGGAGTGGGCGACCAGCCTCAGCTTGACCGTGCCTCCAGCAACAAGTCGCGCCCGACCGAGCCGGCTACCGTCGGAGACGATC
Organism: Triticum aestivum; assembly: GCF_018294505.1. Classification (NCBI taxonomy): domain Eukaryota; kingdom Viridiplantae; phylum Streptophyta; class Magnoliopsida; order Poales; family Poaceae; genus Triticum; species Triticum aestivum. The sequence continues at coordinate 483,869,181 of NC_057795.1, forward strand.
AAGCCGAGACTGTCCAGCCGGCTGCCCCGGCGCCTGACACCGTCGTCTCTTCCGACCCTCCGAACCCGTCTGCCGCTTCCTAGGCTGCCATCTTGCCTTCATTTTATCTGTGCATCAACTATAAAATCTTTGGAGAAGATTTGCATTCCATGGGCGTTCTGTCTCTTTGCCGGAGTCGTCCCTCTTGCATGCTCGGGGCTTCTGAGCATCGATCAGGTAGTAGGAGTCGTTGCCCAGCACTTTGCTAATAATGAAGGGGCCTTCCCAAGGCACCGACAGCTTGTGCTGGCCTGCTGTTCGCTGGATTAGTCGGAGCACAAGGTCTCCCTCTTGGAAAGATGTCGGCCTGACCTTCCTGGTGTAGTATCGGTGCAGGCTCTGCTGGTAGATGCTGGACCGGCTGAGTGCCAACAGCCGGCCCTCTTCCAGCAGATCGACGCTGTCTTGACGTGCTTCTTCTGCTTCCTCCTCGGTGTACATGGTGACTCGCGGGGAGTCGAACTCTATGTCCGTTGGGATGACGGCTTCGGCACCATAGACGAGGAAGAAAGGTGTGAAGCCGGTTGACTTGTTTGGAGTCGTGCGCAGACTCCAGAGGACGACTGGCAACTCATCAAGCCAACAGCCGGCCGAACGCTCCAGTGGTTCGACCAGTCGAGGCTTGATGCCAGAGAGGATGAGGCCGTTTGCTCGCTCTACCTGGCCGTTTGACTGCGGATGTGCAATGGATGCTAAGTCTAGTCGGATACCCTGTGTCGGGCAGAAACGGGCCAAGGCACCTTTGGCAAAATTTGTGCCATTGTCGGTGATGATGTTGTGCGGTATGCCGTACCGAGTCGTGATGTTGGTGATGAAAGTCACTGCAGTCGGACCATTCAACTTCTTGATGGGCTTTACTTCTATCCACTTGGTGAACTTGTCCACCGCGACAAGTAAGTGAGTTAGGCCGCCTCCTGCTGTTTTGAATGGTCCCACCATATCCAGGCCCCAAACCGCAAAGGGTAAAGCGATGGGGATAGTCTTGAGTGCGGACGCCGGCTGATGTGGCTTGGAGCGGAACTTCTGGCACCCTTTGCACTTTTGGACTAATTCTTTGGCCTCTTCTAGGGCAGTTGGCCAGAAGAAACCATGTCGAAAGGCTTTGGCGACGAGTGCTCTTGAAGCCGCATGGTGGCCGCACTCGCCTTGATGGATGTCTCTGAGAATTGCTTGGCCTTGCTCTGGCTCGACGCAACGCTGGTAGACACCAGTGACGCTGCGCCTGACCAACTCTCTGTTGACTATGGTGTAGGCTGCTGCTCGGCGTTGTACTTGCCAAGCCAAGATTTCATCGGTTGGCAGCTCTTTGCTCACTAGGAACTTAAGGATGGGCTAGGCCCATGAGGGTGCTGCTATTTCTTCAACTGCCAGTACCGCGACTTGGACGAGGGTGGCTGGGCTGGGAGGCGGCGGGCTGGAGTCCGCGGCCGCTTGCTGGATTGATGAAGTCCCCGGGCCGACTGGAGCAATCCCCGGGCTGAGTTCTGGAGTCTTCAGACTGGTCGCCGCAGTCCCCGGGCCAGGTTCTGAAGTCCCCGGGCCGGCTCCGACTACGGCGTTCTTGGAGCCATTTGTAAGAATTCTCGTGTCGTCTGCTGGGGCTCTTGAGTCGGATCCAACTTCTTCGGGGGGAGCCGGCACAAAGATGGAGTCTGATTCTGGTGAAGGCTTGACAGACGGCTTAAGGAGGCGCCGAAGGGCGAGACCAGATGGTATTGCTTGGCGGGTGGAGCCGATTCATGCGAGGGCGTCTGCTTGGTCGTTGTCATTTCTTGGCACGTGAAGGAACTCACACCCCTCGAAATATCTGCTGAGTTGCTACACAAGGAAACGGTAGCTCGCCATGTTTGCATCTTTGGTGTCCCAATCACCAGATGACTGCTGGACCACTAGGTCGGAGTCGCCATAACACAGGATCCGGCGAATGCCGAGTTCTTTGGCAAGCCGGAGCCCGTGAATGAGCGCCTCGTACTCAGCGACGTTATTGGAGGCGGCGAAATGGATCTGCAGCGCATATTTGAGCTTGTCGCCTTTGGGGGAAGTGAGGACGACATCGGCTCCCAAGCCGGTGCGCATATTGGAGCCGTCGAAATGCATCCGCCAATGGGTGGATTCGGGCGCTGGCGGCAGGTACTGGGTCTCGGCCCAGTCGACGAGGAAGTTGGCTAGTGCTTGCGACGTGATGGCGGTGCGGGGCCGGTAGTAGATGGTGTAGGGAGCCAGCTCAATGGCCCATTTGGCCACTCGGCCTGAGGCATCTCGGCTTCCGATGATCTCGGCTAGCGGGGCTGTGCAAACCACAGTGATTGGATGCTCCTGAAAGTAAGGCTTCAACTTCTTGGCGGCAAAGTGCACGCCATAGCACATCTTCTGGTAGTGGGGGTAGTTCTGCTTGGAGCCGACAGTACTTCGCTCAGGTAATATACCGGTCTCTAGACAGGTAGCGCCTTGCCTTCCTCCTTGCGCTCAACTACAATGACTGTGATGACTACCCGGCTGGTGGCGGCAATGTATAGGAGCATGGGCTCTTTAGGAGTCGGGGCCGCCACCACGGGGGGAGTAGTCAACATTTTCTTCAACTGGAGAAAAGCTTCGTCTGCCTTGGGGTTCCACTCAAAAAAGGTCGTCTTCTTCATGAGCTGGTATAAAGGGAGAGCCTTCTCGCCCAGCCAACTGATGAATCGGCTGATGGATGCCAAGCAGCCGGTGAACTTTTGTACATCTAGCAGTCGGCTGGGTACCTCCATTCTCTTGATGGCCTTGATCTTCACAGGGTTGCACTCTATGCCGCGTTCAGAGACCAGGAAGCCAAGGAGTTGGCCGGCTGGTACTCCGAAGACGCACTTCTCAGGGTTGAGCTTGATCTGGAATCGGCGCAGGTTCTCAAAGGTTTCCTTGAGGTCTTCCAGTAGTGTTCCACGCTTTTCTGTCTTCACCACCACATCGTCCATGTAGACGTGGGAGTTTCTGCCGAGCTGCTTGAGGAGGCACTTCTGCATGCAACGCTGAAAGGTGGTGCCGGCATTCCTCTAGTCAGACGTCATGGTCAGGTAGCAGAAGGCTCCAAACGGCGTTATGAAGGCGGTCTTCAGTCTATCAGCCGGGTTCAGCTTGATCTGGTGATATCCTGAATATGCATCTAAGAAGCTGAGCAGCTCGCATCCGGCTATGGAGTCTATCACCTGATCAATTCTCGGCAGAGCGAATGGGTCCTTGGGGCAAGCTTTGTTGAGGCTTGTGTAGTCAAGACACATCTGCCACTTCTTGTTCTTCTTTAGCACCAGGACCGGGTTTGCTAACCACTCTGGAAAAATACTTCCATAATGAAGCCGGCCGCTAGGAGCCGGGCTATCTCTTCTCCAACAACTCTTATCTTCTCTTCTGACAGGCGGCGCAAGGGCTGCCTGACGGGCTTCACATCAGATCGGACATGTAGCTTGTGCTCGGCAAATTCCGTCGGTACACCTGGCATGTCTTTAGGGGACCATGCGAAGATGTCTCGATTCTCACGGAGGAAATTGACGAGCTCGCCTTCCTATTTGCTATCAAGGTTTGCACCTATGACAGCGTACCTCTGTGGGTGTTCCAGGTCCAAGGGTATCTTCTTCGTTTCTTTGGCCGGCTTGAACGAACCCTCAGCTTCCGACTCCTTGGGGTTAGGCGACATCTCGGGCTTCTTGACGGCCATCGCCACAACCCGATCAAGAAGTCGCTTCTCTGCTGCGATCACCAAGGATTCGGCTAGCCGACTGCTTTCGGCCACGCAAGCTGACGACTTTCTGTAGTCGCCGTCTATGGTCAGAATCCCCTTGGAACTCGGCATTTTCATCTTGAGGTAGGCGTAGTGGGGGACCGCCATGAACTTGGCCAAAGCAGGTTGGCCAAGCAGTGCATGGTACGGGCTTTCCACCACTTCAAACCAAACTGGCTCTCGGCAGAAATGATCTTTGTCTCCAAAGAGGACGTCTATCAGGATCTTTCCGATTGGTGAGCAGGAAAGGCCAGGAACAATGCCGTGAAACACAGTCCGGCTGCTCTGAAGCTGTCTTTGCTTGATTCCTAACTTCTCCATGGTATCCTTGTACAGGATGTTGATGCTACTGCCTCCGTCTATCAGCACTCACGAGAAACGAGCGGCCCGCCTATCCGTGGCAAGGGTGGCACCTAAGACCAGGGCGTAGGAGCCCGGATTCGGCATCACCTCTGGGTGATCAGCTCTGCTCCAACTGATAGGCTTCTCGGACCAGTGCATGAACTCTGGGGCACTTGATGCTACTGCATTCACCTCTTGCTGCTGCAGCCGCCTGCTGCATCGATCGTCAGCCACACTGGTGAACACCACATAGGCTCCGTGCTCTTCTGGGTACTCGTCTTGTACTGTGACGACTGGCCTGACAACCGGCTGCTGGGGCGGCGGTGGAGGCGGCAGCCCAGTAGGCGGGGGAGGCAGGAGGCCGTCTCCCTTGGCGATTCTGGTGAGCCAGTGGCATTTTCGGGTGGTGTGGTTCGACGGCTTCGCGCCACTGTGGAAATTGCAGGGGCCATCTAGAGTCTGCTCGTAAGAGAAGGCCGGCAACCAGTTGGACTTGCCGCCTTTCTGCCGCTTGGCCGGAGGCTGCTCCTCCGGCTGTTGGTCTTCGACTGTCGCAACTTGTCGGCTGCTGGAAGCCGGCTGTGAGGCTTTGCGCTTGTGATCGTTCTGCTGTTGTCGCCGACTAGCGTCCCCAGCCGGAGTTCTGGGGGCCTGAGTGGCTACTTTGCCGGTTGCACTAACTTGAATCTCTATCTTCATGGAGGAGTCGGCTGTGGCATACTTGTCTGCTATGATCAGCAGCTCGTCGAGGGTCTCTGGCTCATCGCAGAGGAGCTTGTGCTTGAAGAGGGTGCCTTCTCTGCACCCGGCTGTGAAGTACTCGATAGCCTGCACCTCGTGCACGCCCTCACAGGAGTTCCGAAGCTCAGCCCAGCGCGTGAGGTAGTCGCGAGTTGACTCGTCGGGGCTTGCACGCACAAGGAAAGTTGGCGAGGCTTGGGAGGTCGCTTGTACGTGCTCGTGAAGTTGCGGACGAAGGCTTCGGTGAAGTCGACCCAGCTGTTGATGCTGCGGGGCTTCAGGCTGTTCAACCATGTCCGGGCCGTGCCCTGAAGCATGAGTGGAACGTACTTTGCAGCAACACGCTTGTTGCCGTTCGCTATGTTGACGGCCGTGGAGTAGTCAACCAGCCAGTCTTCCGGCTTCACGGAGCCGGTGTACTTGGGAGTATCTTGGGGGAGCGTGAACCCTTTGGGAAAGGGCTCGTCTCGGATGCGAGGTCCAAAGCAGGGCGGACCCAACTCGTCTTCTTCTTCCAGCGCTAGGGATCGGCGGAGTCGGTCGATCCGGTGGCGGGCGTCATTTTCTCCGACTCCCTCTCGACGGCCAAGGCGGTCGCCAAGAGTCGGATGCTCAACAGGTGGAGGGGAGACTCGCCTTTCTTTGCGAGGAGGAGGAGGCAGATAGTCGTCCCTCCGTTCTACTGCTTTGGGGCGGACGTCTTGGTTGCGCTTGATGGAGATGCGAGTCCGACTGTGGCTGATAGCCGGATCCTTGTCTTTCCTTCCACGGACACCGCCAGTTGGTGTCCGAGATGTCGCGCCTTGATCTCGGCGGGGCGGCAGGTCGTCGTTTTGTCGTTGTGGTGCCTCTGTGCGGCAGCCGGCCTCATTCTGCATGGCAGCCGCGTCGAGGAGCCGCTGGACTCGCTCTGTCATCAGGCGGCGCTCTTCACCCTCGAAGTTGTCTAGCTCATCCGCCGCCGCCTGGGCGGCGCGGATGTTCTCCGCAGGCCTGGCGCACACAGGGCGATTGGCCCCGAATAGGTTGGCGATGGCCACGCCACACTACCGAACCGCGCCTAGGCGGCTAGGCCCAGTTGGAGCCTGCGAGCCGCCCACAACGTGATCCATCTCGCGTTGGTAGGCTTCTGACAAGCGTATCATGCTTGCCAGCTTCTTCGCGCCTTCGACGAGCTAAAGGCGGCGCGCCTCCAGTGTGTCGGCGTCAGCCTCTTCCGGAATAGGCACGGTCAGGTCTTTGCAGAGCCGCGTCGAGTGGGTCATGAGCTCCTTCACCTGAATGCTCGCCATGATCGAGGACGAGAACCTCTGTGACGGTGCTTCCGCCGCTCTCCGCGCGAGGGAGCGGCTCGTCGTAGACCACCACGTTGGTGGGGAACACGTTGAGCAACACGGTGTCGTAGTCGACCAACATTGGGTCGGTGGAGCCTATGGACTCCAGGTCCACGGCAGGCTCGCCGGTGACGTGGAGTTGTTCAAGGAGGCCCACGAGGAGGCTCTCGGGGCCGCCCGTGCCTGCGTCGGACGCAGGCTCGTCGGAGAGGCGAACCTCGCTGACAAGTTCGGCGAGGCAGCTGGCTGCGCAGGCGATCTCAGCGCCGTGCAGCGCGTCGGCGCAGACTCCCTCTGGTGTGTGGGGCTGGCTTCGCTCGCCAGGGAGGAAAAGGGTTCCCGTCCAGAGCAGGTCTCCGGATGACGGTGCACCTCGCCCCATGGTGGGCGCCAAATGTCGGGGGTTGGGTGCGACATATGCCAAGGGATGGCTTATCATGGTGGAGCGAGTAGAACATCACTGGTGCCTAGAAACGGGATGAGGCAAAGACATGCACGTTGGTGGATCTTACCCAGCTTCAGGGCTCTCCGTGGAGATAACACCCCTACTGCTTCTCTGCAGGGTCTCCGCATGATCACTATGACAAAGTGAGTACAAGGTTGCTCCTCAAGTTGTTCTCTGGAGGTAGAAGAAGGCAAGGCTAGCTCCCTCCTTACTATTCTATCTGGTCTAGTGCTAAAAGATCGATCCCCCTTGCATGGGTGCCCCGGGGGGCTTATATAGGCCTGTCCCCCAGGGATACAATGGTAATCCGGCTGGGTGCGGGTCCCAGCCGTCTGTCTCTTAGGCCACCGTCTTCGCCGCCGACTACTAGGGCCTGCCGACTGGTGGGCCCCGCCGACAGGCCCGGTACTGTAGACGTGCTTCTAATGACGCTGGCTTGGTCATGGGGTCGTGGCAACAGTGCCGCCGCCTGGCGAACAATCACTGTCGTCATTCCCCATCTTGTCTGGTTAATGGCGTGCGGGGCCCGTGGGAGGGGCGGGCCGACTCCCGGAGGCCGACTCCCAGCGGGTCCGTCTTGTGGTGCTCTCACCGCCTTCTATACCCCTGCTGACGGGTGGGACCCGCCGTCTCTGGGCCGTACAGACAAGCCATCGTGGGCACAGTGCGCCGCCCATGGGGGCTGAGGTCAGGGCAGGCATGGCAACAGTGCCACGCCGGATGGAGATCTCCCTCGATACGGTGCACTGTGGCCATACCTGCCCTTCGTAAGTGGGGCAGGGATGGGACATGCAGTGGTCGTACCCCGTCCCGTCCATCATCGTAAAGGTAGGAATTAGGCAGAGTCGCGGGCCGACTCTCCATAGCCGGCTTCTCTGGAAGTCACCAGCTAGGAGTCGGCTTATCTCGAAGTCGTCCCTGGGACTCGGTCGTGAGGTGCAGTCGGTGGCCTCGGCGCCGACTCCCAGAAGGCGGCTCTTTATCATTGGGGTCTTGAGGGGCGCCGCCCGCCCTAATGTCTTGGAAGGTTCGGGGTCTGGGTTAGCCTACCCGTGGCCCATTACTCCGATAGCGTCCGTCCCGCCACACAGAGGGGTGCAGCGATGAAGCTTGCTGCTCGTTCCCCACCGGGCCGGTGGCGGTGTTGCCAGCGGGTGACTGAGAACGGCGGGAAGGTCCGCTAAGGGGCGTCGTCCGAGCGATGTGAGTAGCAAGGGCAGCACAGCGCTCAGCACAGGATCGGCGAGCGTTAGCCATGGACGCGGCGAAGCAGTGGTGCATCGATCGATGGAAGAAAGGCTTCAGCGCACCCCTACCTGGCGCGCCAAATGTCGGATTCTGGGTTCCGACAAACCCTTGAGGTTTGAACTATGGGGTGCACACGAAGAACTCTTTCTCCCTTGCTCGCACGCACAACGATCTCATGGCCTAGCTTGACGAACCTGAAGAACACGAGATAGGGGTTTATACTGGTTCAGGCCACCATTCTGGTGTAATACCCTACTCCAGTGTGGTGGTGGTGGATTGCCTTGTAGACTGAGGATGAACAAGTACAAGGTATGAACAACATCCTGAGGAGAGGTGTTCTTGAGCTCGGTGAGCTGGTGAGTGTGAGGGTGGTCTGAATGATCCGTCCCCCTCTCGTCCCCGTCCTATGGTGGTGGCTAGTCCTATTTATAGAGGGCTGGGTCCTCTTCCCAAATGTAGGCGGGGAGGGATCCCACAACGGCCAATTTTGAAGGGAGACAACTAGTACAAGCTATCCTGACAAAATGTGGTCTTCGCCTGTCAAAGGCTCTGGTGGTGATGCAGCTGTGGGCTCCGTGATGACCTCCATCCTGCTGGTCTTGGTCTTGTTGCACCGATATGGAAACCTTTGCCTGATGCCTCGGGACTCTTCGCCTGCGCCTGGCTCTTTAGCACCAAAGAGGAAACTGGTACACTGCGCCCACTGGCACCCGCCTGGCCTTGGTCGTCATGGCTCACGTCAATTAAAGCTCTTTTTTGTTTCTATGGATGAAATTAAAAAAAGAACCACTATGCTTAGAGTTAAAGGAGAATTTTTAGAAAAAATGTTTTCTAGTGATTACTTTTGCAAAAGTGATGAAGATTTCAAAATGATTGGTGTTTCTTCTATTGATTCCTTGTTTAGTAAAGTTAAGCTTGATGAAACAGGGACAGGAGAAGAGTCAACTTTAGGTAGAAGGCATCCCAATATTTTGGAGGGTGAAAATCTTGTTGAGAAAATTGATGAAAGTGGGTTTGAAGAGGTCAAAACTTTAACTAGTGATGTGCCCACTCTTTTGGATTACAAAGACTTTAATTATGATATTTGCTATTTGATTGATGGTACTTCTTTGTTGCAATCCATGATAAATTCACCCCATGCTTATGAACAAAATAAAGCTTTTACTAAACATATTGTTGATGCTATGACGAAAGCTTTTGAAGAAAAATTGGAATTACAAGTATGAATTCCTAGAAAATTGCAAGATGAGTGGGAACCTACTATTAAAGTCAAGATTAAAAATTATGAGTGCTTTGCTTTGTGTGACTTGGGTGGTAGTGTTTCTATAATTCCGAAATCTTTATGTGATGTGCATGGTCTCACCGATCTTGAAGAATATTCTTTAAATTTGCACTTGGTGGATTCTACTATTGAAAGGCCTATGGAAAGAATTAATGATGTTCTTATTCTTGCAAATAGGAATTATGTGCCCATAGATTTTATTATTCTTGATATTGATTGCAATCCGTCTTGTCCAATTATTCTTGGTAGACCGTTTTTACGCACTATCGGTGCCGTGATTGATATGAAAGAAGGAAATATTAAGTTCCAATTTCCTTTGAGGAAGGGTATGGAACAATTCCCTAGAACAATAATTAGGCAACCATATGAATCAATCATGAGGGCATCTTATGGATCTCGAAACAAATATGACAAAACTTAGATACTTGCGTTATGCCTAGCTAAGGGCGTAAAACTATAACGCTTGTTGGGTGGCAACCCAATGAATAAAATTTAATTTTGCTTTTTTTCTTTCTGTTCTTGAGTGCTAGCACGATTACGCTACTGTTATGATTGTGTTTTTTGTGTTTTAATTAGTGTTTGTGACAAGTAAAGCCTTTAGTATCTTCTTGGGTGATAGTTGTTTGATCTTGCTGAAAAACAGAACCTTTTGCCCTCACGAAAACAATTCTATTTTATTACAATAGCGTGCTAAAATGCCAATTCTTTTTGTAGTAGATCAATATGCAAATTGTTTAGGCCGTCCTAATTTTTTCGAATTTTTGGAGTTCCAGAAGTTTTCGAAATAGTAAAATTGCTACACACTATTCTGTTTTGACAGATTCTGCTTTCTTTGTGTTGTGTGCTTATTTTGATGGCTCTATGGTTTTCTTTGATGAGTTTTTGCCCTAGAAAATTCGTAATACAGTAGATATAATGAAATAAAAAATATGAATTGGTTTGGTACGATACTTATAGTAGTGATTTGCTTTCTTTTACTCACGAAGGTTTTGTTGAGTTTTGTGTGATTGAAGTGTTCAAGTTTTGGGTTATCTTACGATGGATGAAGGAATAAGGAGTAAGAACAGCATAAGCTTGGGGATGCCCTAGCATCCCAAGCTATTATCCAAAAATGAGCAAACAACTAAGCTTGGGGATGCCTCCGAGTGGCATCTCCTCTTTCTTCTAACGACCATCGGTATTTTACTCGAAGCTATATTTTTATTCGTCACATAATATGTGTGCTTGGAGCGTCTTGTACGATATGAGTCTTTGCCTTTTTTACTTTGTGTTTTAAGTCTTGATTCCTTGTTGGACACACCTATTTGAGGGAGCCAAAATTATGTCATGACTTGTTAGAATTTCTCTCTATGCTTCCCTTAAATTTTTTATGAGCTATGGACTTGCTCTAGTGCTTCACTTATATCATTTTGAGCTTGGTGTGCTTTAGTATTTTTGAAGAAATGATCTCTTGCTTCACTTAGATTTATTTGAGAGTTAGTAAATTTTTTCAAGAAGTTCTCTCTTGCTTCACTTAAATTAATTTGAGAGAAAGAAAGAAATATTATGCTCATGATCTTCACTTATATTTGTTTGAGCTTGTCAAAAGCAACACATAAAAATTAGTCCCAAAGTGATAGATATCCAAGAAGGATATAAGAAAAACTTTCATGAAGATCATTGGACAAAATAATCTTGATTATTAGTAATAGTTTTGAGATATGATGACGTGATATGTGAGTTATGTTGATGAGTAATTATGCTTTAGTAAGAATATTGGTGTTAAGGTTTGTGATTCCCTATGCAAGCACGAAAGTCAATAATTATGCAATGAAATTATATCCTACTTGTGGTGCATTATTCGGTATTAATTATGCTTAATGCTCGCTTATGAGATTATTCGTTTCTTGGTTGGTCGCTTCTCAATCTTTTGCTAACCTTCATTTTGCACTAAGTATGATCTCTACTTGTGCATCCAAAAACCTTTAAACCAGTTTTTTCACATGAGTCCACTGTATCTACCTATATGCGGTATTCTTTTGCCATTCTAAGCAAATCTGTATGTGCCACCTCTAATTTTCAAAATAAACTTCTCTTTTATGTGTTCGTTTCGCTCGCGGAGCGGTAAGGGGTGGCTAATATTTTCGATGCTAGCTGTGGTATTCTCAAGATGAGTGTTTATTCACTTGTCATTGCACGAGAGTAAGGCAAAGGTATTAGGGATGCCCAGTTCTGAAATGAAAATTGAATTTACTTTATGTTGTCAAATAATAAATTCCTTGGAAAGTGTTGGTATGGAGGGCATGTCACATCCCTAGTCCTGGCCTGACCTATGTTGCTTCCATGTGTGCATCATGCTTAAATTTTTGAAACTTGAACTGAGGAATTTTGGAAGCCTCAAAAACTTAAATAAAAGAGGGGCAAAGAACCCTGGAAAATGCATTCAATGTTTCCAAAATGGCCTTAAATAATGCTGGTTATATTTTGGCAAGGGTTTTGCACCAAACCAAAAATAATGAACATTTTGAGGAATATTTTGAGCACTGAATTTAAATCATTATTGTATTTGAATTTTGAGTTATATTCATAATATATGATGAATATATTTTCAAATGCCCTGAGATATTTTATGTTTATGAGGAGTAGACCTTAAGTGACATAAAATTATCCAGGGGAGTTTTGGCTCTGTTTTCAAATTTGTTTGAATTTGAATTCAATGGCAATTAAATAGAAACAGAACAGAAAATATAAAAAAAGAGAGAAGCCCAGTCACTTACCTGGCGCCTACCTGTGCGGCCTGCTGCAGAAACCGGCCCAGCCCATCTCCACTCCCCCCCCCTGTCGTCTTCCTCCTCGCCAGAAGGACCGAGGCGTGGCGCGCGCCCGAGAGCCCCGGCCACCTCCTGCTTCGCGCTGGAGGCCGCCCTTCGTCCTAATCCGCGCCACGGAGACGCCCAGCACCTTCCCCCTCACTCCCCCAAACCCTCTGGTGCCTCTCCCCTCTCCCACCGAGCTCATTCCCCTCCTCTGCTCTTCCTCCCTCTCGTCACCGAACGCGCCTGCCGCCGCTGACTTGCACCACCGCGGCCATGGCCCCTCCCTCGTCCCCTTGAGCAGCCCAGGAGCTCCGCCTCGACCCCCTCTTCCTCCCCACCAAGCCAAGCCCCTCAGGAAGCTCTGCATCGACTCCATGCCATCGTCTTCATCCTCGACCGCCGCCGATGGTCGCCGCTCGATTCGCAGCAACGAGGATGCCCCCGAGCTCACCAACCCCTTTGTTCGATCCGCTGTGAGCTGCTGCGTCGATCCCCTCCCTCCCCTGGCACTTTTTCTCCCGCTAACGCCAATATCCACCGGAGCTGAGAGCTCTTCGCCGCCGGCCATGTCGCCGCCGTAGCCACCGTTGCCTAGAGCTGCAACCGAGCACGCGGCCGTGCTCAGTGCAACCCCAGGAGGTCGTAACACCCCTCTTTGCCTCCTGTCGTGCTCCCTAACCCTGAAACCCAGTTCACCCGAATGCCGGCGCCGCCGTGAGCTTCATTCCGGTGAACTCCGGCCACCCCAGCTCGCCCCGGTTGCACCGTTGGATGCGCGGTATCGCCAGCTTTCCGTAGAGCCCAACGGCGCCTCGAATGGTTCCCTGTATCACAATCCCGAGCCGCCCCGCCGTTTCTGTCGTCGCCGGCGACAAGTCGCCGGCAGGTTTGACCTGATCGACCTGGGGTTTGACCCCCCAGGGTCGCTGACTAGTGGGGCCAGGCCCTGCTAACTTTAGTTAAATATTAACTAAACCTAATTAGCCACTAACACTGACCAGTGGGCCCCGACCCCCCTAATCCTTTAATTAAGCAGATAACCCCCTGTTAACTAACTGTGACACTGACATATGGGTCCCACAGGTCAGATTTGACCTGGACAACGCCCGTTGACTTGCTGACGTCACCGTGAAGTCATGCTGACGTAGTAATAGGTTTTCTGGATTTATTTTTATTCAGAAAATTCCAGAAAATTGTATAAACTTCTAAAAATCATAGAAATTCAACCGTAACTCCAAATTAAATAATTTATATATGAAAAATTATCAGAAAATTCAAGGAATCCATCTGTACCATTTTCATGCATGTTAGAACAACTTATAGCTGCTGTTTAGCACAAATCAAATAAATGGCATTTGAATAATCACATATGGAGTTTGAATTTGAATCTTGTATTCAAACCAACTTCATTTAAATCATAGCTAGGTGCATTAGCCCAAAACACATTCATATTGCCATGTCATAGCATGCATCATATTGTGCATTGCATTGATCGTGTTTCTTCTGTGTTTGCCGGTGTTGTTCCCCTCGATAGACGTTGTACCGACGATGTGATCGTTGACACTGATGAAGACTCAATGTTATCTTCAGAAGTGCCAGGCAAGCAAAACCCCCTTGTTCATTCCGATACAATCCCACTCTCTCGCTCCTGCTCTCTTTACTGCATTAGGACAACAACGATTCATCTGTTACTTGCTGCGGTAGCTGAACCCCTTTATCCTTTGCATGACCTGTCATTCCACAGTAAATAGATGAAACCCACTAGCATGAGTAGGAGTTGTTTGAGCCCTGTTGTGCCTACTCATTCATGTTTGTTTGTCATGCCTGCTATTGCTTAGAGTTGTGTCAGGTCTGATTCATCCGGGATGAATCAGAGGTGTATGAACATGTCCTACTGTGTGTGAGCTAAGTGTGTGAATACGATTTGGTAAAGGTAGCGGTGAGAGGCCATGTAGGAGTACATGGTGGGTTGTCTCATTGCAGCCGTCCTCAGGAACTGAGTTCTGTGTTTGTGATCCATGATTCAGCTACTACCACGCATTGGGCCCGAAACCAATGGACCCTCTCGGCTTCTTAATCACCCTTGTCCTCTGTCCAGGAGTTGCAAGTAGTTTCTGGTGTTTGTAGTATGCTGGAGGCCGTGCGCAGCGCTGACCGTAGGGGTGGGCTGTGATGCGGTAGGCACGTGGCACGGTGTACCGGGCGCCCGTTTGGTGTCTCGGGAACCCTGTTCACATCGTTTGGGGCTGTGAGCGAAACTCCGGCCGGATCTCCTCATGGATGGAACCCGAATAGGCGATAAACCTGGACTAGAGACTTGAGTGTTTAGGCAGGCCGTGGCCGACACCCACGTTGGGCTTCCGCTTGAAGGTTGCCGAGTACATGTCGTGTAAACGGCGGTAAGTGGTGAGAGCGTGTGTGAAGAAGTACACCCCTGCAGGGTTAACATCATCTATTCGAATAGCCGTGTCCGCGGAAAAGGACTTCTGGGTTGCTTATATCAGTTCATAGACAAGTGAAAGTGGATACTCTAAAATACGCAAGATAAGCGTGAGTGCTATGGATGGCGTTCTCGTAGGGAGACGGGAGCGGATCCATAGTGGTGTATTGATATGGTGAATATGTGGACTCGTGTGCGCCACCTCAAAAGAGTTACATTGCAGTCGTAGTTTAGGATAGCCACCGAGTCAAAGCTGGCTTGCTGCAGTTAAACCCCACCATCCCCTTTGTTGATAATGATGCATATGTAGTTAGTTCTGATGTAAGTCTTGCTGGGTACATTTGTACTCACGTTTGCCTATTTTATGTTTTTGCAGAGAGACTTCGGTCTCGCTAGTAGTTCCGCGTGGACTTCGACGTTTAGCTTGTTACCTCAGCTACGATCTTGTGCCCTCGGCAGGATCTGGTAGATAGTCAGGCTTCTCAGCCTTTTTCATTTATAGATGTCTGTACTCAGACATGTTAAGCTTCCGCATGTGCTTTGACTTGTATGCTCTGAATGTTGGGTCATGAGACCCCTGTTTGTAATATCTCGCTCCTCGGAGCCTATTGAATAAATACTTGAGTTGTAGAGTCATGTTGTGATGCCATGTTGTATTTGCACATATCGAGCATATTGTGTGTATGTTATTGAAATGCTTGGTATGTGTGGGATCTGGCTATCTAGTTGTTTATCCTTAGTAGCCTCTCTTACCGGGAAATGTCTCCTAGTGTTTCCACTGAGCCATGGTAGCTTGCTACTGCTCCGGAACACTTAGGCTGGCCGGCATGTGTCCTTCTTCGTTCCTGTGTCTGTCCCTTCGGGGAAATGTCACGCGATGAATACCGGAGTCCTGTTAGCCCGCTACAGCCCGGTTCACCGGAGTCCTGCTAGCCCAGTGCTACAGCCTGGATTCACTCGCTGATGACCGACACGTTCGATGCTGGGTCATGGATGCCTGTCCCTGTAAGTTTGTGCCACTTTGGGTTTACGACTAGCCATGTCAGCCCGGGCTCCTTATCATATGGATGCTAGCGACACTATCATATACGTGTGCCAAAAGGCGCAAACGGTCCCGGGCAAAGGTAAGGCGACACCCGTGGGAATACCGTGCGTGAGGCCGCAAAGTGATATGAGGTGTTACATGCTAGATCGATGTGGCATTGAGTCGGGGTCCTGACAGCGTTGGTATCAGAGCTTGACTGCCTGTAGGATTACCAAGCCAAACTGGTCGAAGTTGAGTCTAGAAATTCTTTAGTTATATAAGGGAATTGATTGTGTTATGGAACGTAAGGCTCTGTTTACTCCTTATTCCTCATGGCCTTCTGATCTGAGTCATCATCTTCTCTTCTACAGGGATTAAGAACTAGGCTATCTCTTCTTTATATTAGGATCACGTGTTACTAATCAGTAGACTTATAAGATTGTTGGATTTAAGTCTCAGTTCAGTTCCTACTACTTCCGTATGTTAACTGTTGATCTCGAAAACCTTGATATTGTGCTTCTGAGTGGCTATGCCACCATTTTTGTAGCATGTCTCAAATCTTTTGAGCATTTACAACCGTTATGCTATCCGAGTCATCCCAGGTTTCTAAATAGTCTGATGCATTTGCAAAATCCTTTCCCTCTGGTTTCGATGTTCCTTTATGCCAGCTCAATCACACTAATTGTTGAGTTGAGGTATTCTATTGCCTTGACATTTATGTTGGAATTATTATTATGACCCTAGGTGTCTCAGGGGATCATCTAGTGGTCTAGCCATGATTTGTGTCCTAGTGTGATGATTCTGGCCTTTATTCTTGAAAGCATTCCGTGATGCTACTTAGTAGTAGGTATTCTATTCCTGGGTTCTTGAACCCGAGATTCACTTTACTTACCTCATGTTGATAGTGTTTGCTAGTTCCTTTAGGATATTAGTAACCTTTGCGACAGTTCTCGAGGTTCGTGGTACATCCTTCTTCCAATTACCATGAACCATTCTTGGCAGAAGTTCTTTGAACCAAAAGATCACAACCAGAGCTCTTGATGAGTTCTCGATGCTATATTGTGACTCTGCCAGCTCAACCTTTCTGCATGGGTTATCCGGAAGAATTATGTTGAACTTGGTTCTACATACTAATCTATGCATCCACAACTCAGAAAGTTATATGTTCCTTTGAGTTGTCCCTCTTTAGTTGTCTACTGACCTTCGTCTATCAATTGATAGTCAAGAGTATGCGTGCGTTCATTTATCGATGCCTATTACTCTTGTGGTCCGTCAAGCCATTCTATAGCGGAATGACTAGGAGAAACAAACTCCAGTACCTCTTCCATATCCAGGATTGGGTGAAAGAAGTTGTGCTCCGCAGAACAAATTGCTAATCCAGCTTTTGCTCTGTTCTACCTTGGAGTATTACCATCTTTTATATCGGGATTGTTATAGGAATTGCACACCATCCTATGAACTCTTGGTACATTGATACTTCTTGCCATCATTGTTCATTCCTCGGTTCCTGTGTTATTGTAACCGGAATGCCGACAAATGAATCATGGCGTGTGAAATCAATACTGCTAGCAACTCTGTTGCTTGGTAGTTAAATGGACGATAACCTCATTCTTAGCGTGTTGATTATTGAATCGTCACCCTAAGACTGATTGTGCTGCCTAGTCCCTATTTCTGGTGCACTCCTCGACCAATGAGATAGGAATTATTTCAAGTCCTCACTCATTTGATCATATCGTCTTGCCCTGAAAAGCGAGATTGTTCTCGAGCTTAGTAACATACCGGTGGTTCGTGACTTTCCAAATATCTTCTTGGAAGTGTTACCGGGTTGTTTCCTGACTGTTATGTTGAGCTCGTGATCAAGTTGGTTTATCCTGTAAACCACCCTTTCTCCAAGAATCCGTGTTGGATACCCCTGAGCTAGTTGGTTAAGCTAGACAACAACTTGCAGAGTTGGAAGATAAAAGCTTGCCTGGCTTAGTTCGTTCCAAAGGGATATCCTTGTGTAGTGTGTGTTGAAGAAAGATGATATCTTCATCGATTGGTTCCTGTGATCAGTTGTTGGACCTATTGTCTTATCAATCCTTTGATTTGAGTGTGGGCCATCGTCAAGTCAAATCAGTACCAACGATGCTCGTAATGTTGTCTTACTCGTGGTTGATCCCTCGAGCATACACCATTACATCTTTGGTCTGACCAATGCTATCACCGTGTTCACTTAACCATGGAATTCCATTTACATGGAAATCTTGATGAGTTGTTGTTGAGCCCATCAGCAGCATTTTGTCTCTCCCATGAGTCATGTTGAACATCAACCTAGTGTTGGAAACTTGTGTAAGCATTTCTTCGTGTTTCGTTCATGAAGCATATGTTTGGATGAAGGTAGTGACTTCCTTTAATTCATGTGCATCTGATGCAAGTTGCCGCCGTGGATTCGAGAAAGTCAATGTTGCTTTCTTTGGAATCATTCCAAATCAGTCATGCACACGTGCAAAGAATTCTGTGGTTTGAAGACTTGCAACCTTCAATCTATATGTATCCCTAGCACACCAAGCCACTGATTGATTTGTTCAAGGAGAAGGAGTTCCTTCATAAGAGCTAATCCGGACTTATGTAAGGACTTCGATACCCTCATTGATGGTTCCCAACCTGAACTCGGTAGTGTTTTATTATAAGACTACTTTGTGGTCATGCTTGTCTTGGACAACGTGTTCACATGTTTGTAGCAGAACCAGCTCATGTTTTGGAGTTTGTTATCGTAGTTCATTTCCCGAGAATCTCGCAACGTTATCTCGTCGAATTGTGTTGCAAACCTTCATTTATCTTCCTAGGCTCGATGAGTCTGGAATATCCTGACACCAACCAGATCTGAATCTCAGGCAGATATGATGGTTTGGGACATTTCCCAAGAACTATAATATTGGTCCCTCGATAACTGATAAAGTGGATGTCGTGGCCAGCACCTCCCAGCCGAAAGACCTATTATTGCAGTATCTTGATTGAAGAAGTTGGCCACCTCCCCATAAGGATTTCGTAGGATTTACCTCCCTAGTTGTTCCTTATGATTTTTGTGTTTCCGAAGTCCGACCTTTTACTTGATGTTCTAGATATCAAACCATATCTATGAATGGGTTACACTAGCACATCAAGGAGAACATTAGAAGCGGAGTGCTAAATGTCTCTCGGTCGATCATCCAGATTTTATTTCCTTGGCCCCGCCAAGGGTGAAATCTGAGAAGGTGTTATCTTCTTTTGCATCCGCATCATCCATCATCATTCATCATGGTAGTATGTTGTGTTGCCAGGATCCTTGACACGGATGTTGGTAAAACCTTGATGATTGTGGAAATGCTCAAGTTCTTGAGAGCACGCACAAGCGCTACGTGTTATCATCGGCACTAACTGGGATGCTCTCAGTTTCCTCGGCAATGCTATGACCTTTCAAACAGTGAATTTACTCTCTATTGCTGGGTTCTTCCCCAGTTACCAGAATCATTCCCAGCATTTGCATTTTGTTCCCAGCTTGCACCGCCAATGTGCCATTCTACCATGGGTCTCTTCCATTTCCGGTGATAAGCAAATTCATCCATTACGTTGTCTTCAACAAGGTAATCCACATCATCCAAGTTCGGGTATGCCATTCTACCGAACCCCTCTAAATGATCGATTATGATTTGCCTTAAGCTGGTTTAAAGAGTTTCAAGGATCTTTGAATCAAAGGTAATTCTTTTTGCCACTTAAGGGGATATTTCTACGAGTCACCTTCCCTAAGGTGCATCGTTATGGTATCATGGCAACTCAAACTCCTCGCTACGTTGACAATCGTTTACCACCTTCTTAAGCGTGAAATTGTTGTCTACCTAGTGAACCTTTGTCATCTGCTTCACTCCATTCCTATGGATGTGTGCTTCGTCTCTCAGCTCGAGAGATGTTGCTATGTCTCAATCCGTGGGTTAATCCTGAGTTGTTCGACCTTCGAGAAGAACAATTCTTTTAGGGTCTTCCCTTTCCTCTCGCTGACATGATAGTTGGAGTTCTCAGAGGAAGACTTTGAGACAAAGATGGTGTTTGAATCAACGTTCATTTGAAGTGCAACCTGGATCGTGAAGATTGTGCTAGTTGCGTTCCCCCTTTACCTTACCCTACGCTTAAATCTCGGGACGAGATTTTTGTTTAGTGGGGGTGAGTTGTCACATCCCTAGTCCTAGCCTGACCTATGTTGCTTCCATGTGTGCATCATGCTTAAATTTTTGAAACTTGAACTGAGGAATTTTGGAAGCCTCAAAAACTTAAATAAAAGAGGGGCAAAGAACCCTGGAAAATGCATTCAACGTTTCCAAAATGGCCTTAAATAATGTTGGTTATATTTTGGCAAGGGTTTTGCACCAAACCAAAAATAATGAACATTTTGAGGAATATTTTGAGCACTGGATTTAAATCATTATTGTATTTGAATTTGGAGTTATATTCATAATATATAATGAATATATTTTCAAATGCCCTGAGATATTTTATGTTTATGAGGAGTAGACCTTAAGTGACATAAAATTATCCAGGGGAGTTTTGGCTCTGTTTTCAAATTTGTTTGAATTTGAATTCAGTGGCAATTAAATAGAAACAGAACAGAAAATATAAAAAAAAGAGAGAAGCCCAGTCACTTACCTGGCGCCTACCTGTGCGGCCTGCTGCAGAAACCGGCCCAGCCCATCTCCACTCCCCCCTGTCGTCTTCCTCCTCGCCAGAAGGACCGAGGCGTGGCGCGCGCCCGAGAGCCCCGGCCACCTCCTGCTTCGCGCTGGAGGCCGCCCTTCGTCCTAATCCGCGCCACAGAGACGCCCAGCACCTTCCCCCTCACTCCCCCAAACCCTCTGGTGCCTCTCCCCTCTCCCACCGAGCTCATTCCCCTCCTCTGCTCTTCCTCCCTCTCGTCACCGAACGCGCCTGCCGCCGCTGACTTGCACCACCGCGGCCATGGCCCCTCCCTCGTCCCCTTGAGCAGCCCAGGAGCTCCGCCTCGACCCCCTCTTCCTCCCCACCAAGCCAAGCCCCTAATGAAGCTCTGCATCGCCTCCACACCGTCGTCTTCATCCTCGACCGCCGCCGATGGTCGCCGCTCGATTCGCAGCAACGAGGACGCCCCCGAGCTCACCAACCCCTTCGTTCGATCCGCTGTGAGCTGCTGCGTCGATCCCCTCCCTCCCCTGGCACTTTTTCTCCCGCTAACGCCAATATCCACCGGAGCCGAGAGCTCTTCACCGCCGGCCATGTCGCCGCCATAGCCACCGTTGCCTAGAGCTGCAACCGAGCACGCGGCCGTGCTCAGGTCAACCCCAGGAGGTCGTAACACCCCTCTTTGCCTCCTGTCGTGCTCCCTAACCCCGAAACCCAGTTCACCCGAACGCCGGTGCCGCCGTGAGCTTCATTCCGGTGAGCTCTGGCCACCCCAGCTCGCCCCGGTTGCACCGTTGGATGCGCGGGATCGCCAGCTTTCCGTAGAGCCCAACGGCGCCTCGAATGGTTCCCTGTATCGCAATCCCGAGCCGCCCCGCCGTTTCTGTCGTCGCTGGCGACAAGTCGCCGGCAGGTTTGACCTGATCGACCTGGGGTTTGACCCCCCAGGGTCGCTGACTAGTGGGGCCAGGCCCTGCTAACTTTAGTTAAATATTAACTAAACCTAATTAGCCACTAACACTGACCAGTGGGCCCCGACCCCCCGTAATCCTTTAATTAAGAAGATAACCCCCTGTTAACTAACTGTGACACTGACATATGGGTCCCACAGGTCAGATTTGACCTGGACAACGCCCGTTGACTTGCTGACGTCACCGTGAAGTCATGCTGACGTAGTAATAGGTTTTCTGGATTTATTTTATTCAGAAAATTCCAGAAAATTGTATAAACTTCTAAAATTCATAGAAATTCAACCGTAACTCCAAATTAAATAATTCATATATGAAAAATTATCAGAAAAATTCAAGGAATCCATCTGTACCATTTTCATGCATGTTAGAACAACTTATAGCTGCTGTTTAGCACAAATCAAATAAATGGCATTTGAATAATCACATATGGAGTTTGAATTTGAATCTTGTATTCAAACCAACTTCATTTAAATCATAGCTAGGTGCATTAGCCCAAAACACATTCATATTGCCATGTCATAGCATGCATCATATTGTGCATTGCATTGATCGTGTTTCTTCTGTGTTTGCCGGTGTTGTTCCCCCTCGATAGACGTTGTACCGATGATGTGATCGTTGACACTGATGAAGACTCAATGTTATCTTCAGAAGTGCCAGGCAAGCAAAATCCCCCTTGTTCATTCCGATAAAATCCCACTCTCTCGCTCCTGCTCTCCTTTACTGCATTAGGACAACATCGATTCATCTGTTACTTGCTGCGGTAGCTGAACCCCTTTATCCTTTGCATGACCTGTCATTCCACAGTAAATAGATGAAACCCACTAGCATGAGTAGGAGTTGTTTGAGCCCTGTTGTGCCTACTCATTCATGTTTGTTTGTCATGCCTGCTACTGCTTAGAGTTGTGTCAGGTCTGATTCATCGGGGATGAATCAGAGGTGTGTGAACATGTCCTACTGTGTGTGAGCTAAGTGTGTGAATACGATTTGGTAAAGGTAGCGGTGAGAGGCCATGTAGGAGTACATGGTGGGTTGTCTCATTGCAGCCGTCCTCAGGAACTGAGTTCTGTGTTTGTGATCCATGATTCAGCTACTACCACGCATTGGGCCCGAAACCAATGGACCCTCTCGGCTTCTTAATCACCCTTGTCCTCTGTCCAGGAGTTGCAAGTAGTTTCTGGTGTTTGTAGTATGCTGGAGGCCGTGCGCAGCGCTGACCGTAGGGGTGGGCTGTGATGCGGTAGGCACGTGGCACGGTGTACCGGGCGCCCGTTTGGTGTCTCGGGAACCCTGTTCACATCGTTTGGGGCTGTGAGCGAAACTCCGGCCGGATCTCCTCATGGATGGAACCCGAATAGGCGATAAACCTGGACTAGAGACTTGAGTGTTTAGGCAGGCCGTGGCCGACACCCACGTTGGGCTTCCGCTTGAAGGTTGCCGAGTACATGTCGTGTAAACGGCGGTAAGTGGTGAGAGCGTGTGTGAAGAAGTACACCCCTGCAGGGTTAACATCATCTATTCGAATAGCCGTGTCCGCGGAAAAGGACTTCTGGGTTGCTTATATCAGTTCATAGACAAGTGAAAGTGGATACTCTAAAATACGCAAGATAAGCGTGAGTGCTATGGATGGCGTTCTCGTAGGGAGACGGGAGCGGATCCATAGTGGTGTATTGATATGGTGAATATGTGGACTCGTGTGCGCCACCTCAAAAGAGTTACATTGCAGTCGTAGTTCAGGATAGCCACCGAGTCAAAGCTGGCTTGCTGCAGTTAAACCCCACCATCCCCTTTGTTGATAATGATGCATATGTAGTTAGTTCTGATGTAAGTCTTGCTGGGTACATTTGTACTCACGTTTGCCTATTTTATGTTTTTGCAGAGAGACTTCGTCTCGCTAGTAGTTCCGCGTGGACTTCGACGTTTAGCTTGTTACCTCAGCTACGATCTTGTGCCCTCGGCAGGATCTGGTAGATAGTCAGGCTTCTCAGCCTTTTTCATTTATAGATGTCTGTACTCAGACATGTTAAGCTTCCGCATGTGCTTTGACTTGTATGCTCTGAATGTTGGGTCATGAGACCCCTGTTTGTAATATCTCGCTCCTCGGAGCCTATTGAATAAATACTTGAGTTGTAGAGTCATGTTGTGATGCCATGTTGTATTTGCACATATCGAGCATATTGTGTGTATGTTATTGAAATGCTTGGTATGTGTGGGATCTGACTATCTAGTTGTTTATCCTTAGTAGCCTCTCTTACCGGGAAATGTCTCCTAGTGTTTCCACTGAGCCATGGTAGCTTGCTACTGCTCCGGAACACTTAGGCTGGCCGGCATGTGTCCTTCTTCGTTCCTGTGTCTGTCCCTTCGGGGAAATGTCACACGATGAATACCGGAGTCCTGTTAGCCCGCTACAGCCCGGTTCACCGGAGTCCTGCTAGCCTAGTGCTACAGCCTGGATTCACTCGCTGATGACCGACACGTTCGATGCTGGGTCATGGATGCCTGTCCCTGTAAGTCTGTGCCACTTTGGGTTTACGACTAGCCATGTCAGCCCGGGCTCCTTATCATATGGATGCTAGCGACACTATCATATACGTGTGCCAAAAGGCGCAAACGGTCCCGGGCAAAGGTAAGGCGACACCCGTGGGAATACCGTGCGTGAGGCCGCAAAGTGATATGAGGTGTTACATGCTAGATCGATGTGGCATTGAGTCGGGGTCCTGACAGGGCAACCGTGGATACGGCTAGCCATGGAAAGTGAAAGTATGGTTGAAAAAGGAATAAACTTTATTTTCTGTTTGGGAACCGCCTATGATATATCTAGCATGGAAAGTGTTGGGAACTCTAAGTCGTTTTCGTTGGTGGGAAGGATACACCTCCCAAAATGTTTTTATCTCTAAGTTTTTCGCTTTGAGCTCGGGCACCTCTATAAATCCCTACTTCCCTCTATGAAGGGCCTTTCTTTTACTTTATGCAATTTTTATTTTTGAATTTGAGTCTCCATCTTATCTTACAAAAGCACAAACTAGGAGGCAATATGATTGTACTTGAGTATTGGGTGTAGCTAATGTGCGAGTGTGTTTCATGAATGGATCAATGATTGAGCATAATGGGCTAGGGATAACTTATTTTAGCGTTGATATTTTGAAAGACATGGTTGCTTGTTGATATGCTTGAGTATTTAAATTATCATGTCAAAACTAGACTATTGCTTTGAACAATATAAAAGTCCAAATGTCCATGCTATAAAGAAAAGAAATATGATATGACATGATAGGCAACATTCCACATCAAAAATTCTCTTTTTATCACTTACCTACTCGAGGACGAGTAGGAGTTAAGCTTGGGGATGCTGATACGTCTCCAACGTATCTATAACTTTTGATTGTTCCATGCTATTATATTATCAATCTTGGATGTTTTATATTCATTTTATATTATTTTTGTACTAACCTATTGACATAGTGCCAAGTGCAAGTTGCTGTTTTCTGCATGTTTTTTACATCGCATGAAATCAATACCAAACGGAACGAAACTTCACGGAAATGTTTTTGGACCAAAAGACACATAATGGGCCCTGGCTGTGCCTGGGGGGTGCTCCAAGGAGAGCACAACCCACCAGGGCGCGCCAGAAGGCCCAGGCGTGCCATGGTTGGTTGTGCCCACCTCGGGTGCACCCCGGACCGCCTCTTTGCTCTATAAATACCCAATATTCCCAAAACCCTAGGGGAGTCGACGAAATATTGATCCAGCCGCCATAGAGTCTAGAACCACCAGATCCAATCTAGTCACCATCTTGGATGGGGTTCATCACCTCCATTGGTGCCTCTTCGATGATGTGTGAGTAGTTCTTTGTAGACCTTCGGGTCCATAGTTATTATCTAGATGGCTTCCTCTCTCTCTCTCTCTCTCTCTCTGAATTTTCAATACAATGGTCTCTTGGAGATCCATATGATGTAACTCTTTTGCGATGTGTTTGTTGGGATCGATGAACTTTGAGTTTATGATCAAACCTATCTTTTTATATCCATGAAAGTATTTGAGTTTCTTTGATCTCTTTTATGCATGATTACTTATAGCCTCGTATTTCTTCTCCGATATTTGGGTTTTGTTTGGCCAACTTGATCTATTTATCTTGCAATGGGAAGAGGTGCTTTGTAGTGGGTTTGATCTTACGGTGCTTGATCCCAATGACAGAAAGGGAACTGACACATATGTATCGTTGCTACTAAGGATAAAATGGTGGGGTCTATCTGTACATAGATAGATCTTTTCTACATCATGCCATTGTTCTTATTGCATTACTATGTTTCTCCATGAACTTAATACACTAGATGCATGCTAGATAGCGGTCGATGTGTGGAGTAATAGTAGTAGATGCAGGCAGGAGTCGGTCTACTAATCTTGGACGTGATGCCTATGTAATGATCATTGCCTGGATATCGTCATGACTATTTAAAGTTCTATCTATTTCCCAACAGTAATTTGTTCACCCACCATTTGCTATTTTTCTCGAGGGAAGCCACTAGTGAAACCTACGGCCCCGGGTCTCTTTCTCATATTATTTGCCTTTGCGATATATTTCCCTTTGCACTTATTTTCAGATCTATTAAACTAAAAATACAAAAATACCATGCTGCAATTTATTCTTATTTATTTTATTTGGCGTTCGATCTATCAATCTACTACAATTTTATCTCACGTCCGCTTGCCTATCTTGAGGCGCCATACCCGGAAAGGATTGCAACCCCTTTAACACGTCGGGTTGCGAGGATTTGTTATCTGTGTGCAGGTGCTGTTTACGTTGTGTTGCTTGGTTCTCCTACTGGTTCGATAACCTTGGTTTCACATCTGAGGAAAATACCTACCGCTGTTGTGCTGCATCATCCCTTCCTCTTTGGGGAAATACCGACGTAGCTTCAAGCCGCATCAAAAGGAATTTCTGGTGCCGTTGCCGGGGAAGATCTTCAACATATACCAGGTTCCTAATCAGAAATATCATCTCCCAGCAATTTACATTATTTTCCATTTGCCTCTCATTTTCCTCTCCCCCACTTCAAAAAATTTGCCATTTTATTCGGCTCCCTTTTTCGTTCATCGTTTTCTTGCCAGATCTGTTTTTGAGTGCAATCTTGTTGCGTAGTCATCATGACTCAAGAGAACACCAAGTTGTGTGATTTCTCAAATACCAACAACAATGATTTTATCGGCACTCTGATTGCTCCTCCCACCACTAGTGCGAAGTCTTCTGATATTAATACTGCTTTGCTAAATCTTATTATGAAAGATCAATTTTCCGGTACTCCTAATGATGATGTCACGTCCCATCTTAATACCTTTGTGGAATTATGCAATATGCAAAAGAAAAAAGATGTGTACAATGACATGGTGAAGATGAAATTATTTCCGTTTTCTTGGCGTGATTCTGCAAAAATTTAGTTCTCTTCTTTGCCTCGCAATAGTATCATATCTTGGAATAAGTGCAAAGATGCTTTTATCACTAAGTATTTTCCGCCCGCAAAAATTATTTCCCTCAGAACCTAGATCATGAATTTCAAGCAACTTGAACATGAGCATGTTGCACAATCTTGGGAAAGGATGAAAATGATGCTAAGGAATTTCCCAACTCATGGGTAAAATCTTTGGATGATCATACAAAATTTTTATATAGGGTTGAATTTGGTTTCTCGTAATGTTTTAGATTCCACCGCGGGTGGTACTTTTATGGAAATTACTTTGGGTGAAGCTACCAAATTGCTTGATAATATTATGGCAAATTATTTGCAATGGCATTCCCAAAGAGCTCCTACAAGTAAAAAAGTTAATTTGGTTGAAGAAATTTCTTCTTTGAGTGAAAAAGTTGATGCTCTTATGAAATTGGTTGCTAGTAAAAGTGCCCCTATTGATTTTATGATATGCCTTTCTCTCCTTTGATTGAGCAAAATAGTGATTCCACAGATGTGAATTTTATCTCTCGAAATAATTTCAAAAACAATGCTTATAGAGGTAATTTTAATCCTAGGCCTTTTCCTAGTAATTCCTTTAATAATTATGGTAATTCCTATGGAATCAATCATACAATTATAACAGGAACACCTCTTCTCTTGAGAATAATATTAAATAATTTATCAACACGCAAAAAGGTTTCAACACTTCCATAGAAGAAAAGTTGAGTCAGATTGATGATTTGTCTAGAAGTTTTGATAGAATTGCTCATGATGTGGAAAATCTCAAGATGAAAATTTTTGTGCCTAAAGTAGACGAGTCAATTAAAGCTATTTTTTGTTTCTATGGATGAAATTAAAAAAAGAAACGCTATGCTTAGAGTTAAAGGATAATTTTTAGAAAAAATGTTTTCTAGTGATTACTTTTGCAAAAGTGATGAAGATTTCAAAATGATTGGTGTTTCTTCTATTGATTCCTTGTTTAGTAAAGTTAAGCTTGATGAAACAGGGACAGGAGAAGAGTCAACTTTAGGTAGAAGGCGTCCCAATATTTTAGAGGGTGAAAATCTTGTTGAGAAAATTGATGAAAGTGGGTTTGAAGAGGTCAAAACTTTAACTAGTGATGTGCCCACTCTTTTGGATTACAAAGACTTTAATTATGATATTTGCTATTTGATTGATGGTACTTCTTTGTTGCAATCCATGATAAATTCACCCCATGCTTATGAACAAAATAAAGCTTTTACTAAACATATTGTTGATGCTATGACGAAAGCTTTTGAAGAAAAATTGGAATTAGAAGTATGAATTCCTAGAAAATTGCATGATGAGGGGGAACCTACTATCAAAGTGAAGATTAAACATTATGAGTGCTTTGCTTTGTGTGACTTGGGTGCTAGTGTTTCTACAATTCCGAAATCATTATGTGATGTGCTTGGTCTCACTGATATAGAAGAATGTTCTTTAAATTTGCACTTGGTGGATTCTACTATTAAAAAGACTATGGGAAGAACTAATGATGTTCTTATTCTTGCAAATAGGAATTATGTGCTGATAAGTCTCCAACATATCTATAATTTTTGGTTGTTCCATGCTATTATATTACCCCTTTTGGATGTTTATGGGCTTTATTTTACACATTTATATCATTTTTGGGACTAACCTACTAACCGGAGGCCCGGCCCATATTGTTGTTTTTTTGCCTATTTCAGTATTTCGAAGAAAAGGAATATCAAACGGAGTCCAAACGGAATGAAACCTTCGGGAGAGTGATTTTTGTAACAAACGTGATCCAGAGGACTTGGAGTGCAACTCAAGAAGCAGCCGAGGCCCCCAAGAGAAAGGAGGCCGCGCCCCCCCCCCCTGTCGGGCGCGCCCCCTGTCTCGTGGGCCCCTCGGGCGGCCACCGACGTACTTCTTCCTCCTATATATACCTGCGTACCCCGAAAACATCCAGGGGCACCACGAAACACAATTTCCACCACCGTAACCTTCTATATCCACGAGATCCCATCTTGGAGCCTTCGTCGGCACTCTGCCGGAGGGGGAATCGACCATGGAGGGCTTCTACATCAACATCCTTGCCCCTCCGATGAGTTGTGAGTAGTTTACCACATACCTACGGGTCCATAGTTATTAGCTAGATGGCTTCTTCTCTCTTTTTGGATCTCAATAAAATGTTCTCCCCCTCTCTTGTGGAGATCTATTCGATGTAAACTCTTTTTGCGGTGTGTTTGTCGAGATCCGATGAATTGTGGGTTTATGGTAAAGTTTATCTATGAATAATATTTGAATCTTCTCTGAATTCTTTTATGTATGATTGAGTTATCTTTTCAAGTCTCTTCGAATTATCAGTTTGGCTTGGCCTACTAGATTGATCTTTCTTGCCATGGGAGAAGTGCTTAGCTTTGGGTTCAATCTTGCGGTGTCCTTACCCAGTGACAGAAAGGGTTGCAAGGCACGTATTGTATTGTTGCCATCGAGGATAACAAGATGGGGTTTATATCATATTGCTTGAGTTTATCCCTCTACATCATGTCATCTTGCTTAATGCGTTACTCTGTTCTTATGAACTTAATACTCTAGATGCAGGCAGGAGTCGGTCGATGTGTGGAGTAATAATAGTAGATGCAGGCAGGAGTCGGTTTACTTGTTATGGACGTGATGCCTATATACATGATAGTGCCTAGATAATCTCATAACTATGCGCTTTTCTATCAATTGCTCGACAGTAATTTGTTCACCCACCTTAATACTTATGCTATCTTGAGAGAAGCCACTAGTGAAACCTATGGCCCCCGGGTCTATGTCTTATCATATTTGGTTTCAATCTACTTTTATTTGCATTTTTACTTTTTGCATCTATATTATAAAATACCAAAAGTATATTTATCTTATGATACTATCTTTATTAGATCTCACTTTCGCAAGTGGCCGTGAAGGGATTGACAACCCCTTTATTGCGTTGGTTGCGAGTTCTCAGTTTGTTTGTGTAGGTGCGTGGGACTTTTGAGGAGCCTCCTACTGGATTGATAACTTGGTTCTCATAAACCGAGGGAAATACTTACACTACTATTGCTGCATCACCCTCTCCTCTTCTAG
Source organism: Triticum aestivum (assembly GCF_018294505.1). Lineage (NCBI taxonomy): Eukaryota > Viridiplantae > Streptophyta > Magnoliopsida > Poales > Poaceae > Triticum > Triticum aestivum. Next base: position 483,898,801 of record NC_057795.1, read on the forward strand.
TAAAACCAACGCAAGCTCAAGACGTAGCATGTGCCCATATATTTTATTGTTCTTGATATTGATTGCATTCCGTCTTGTCCAATTATTCTTGGTAGACCGTTTTTACTACTATCGGTGCCGTGATTGATATGAAAGAAGGCAATATTAAGTTCCAATTTCCTTGGAGGAAGGGTATGGAACATTTACCTAGAACAAGATTTAGGCCACCATATGAATCAATCATGAGGTCATCTTATGGATCTCAAAACAAAGATGACAAAACTTAGATCGTTGCTTTATGCCTAGCTAAGGGCATAAAACTATAGCGCTTGTCGGGAGGCAATCCAATGAATAAAATTTATTTTTGCTTTTTGCTTTATGTTCTTGAGTTTTAGCACAATTATTCTACTGTTATGATTGTGTTTTTTGTGTTTTAATTAGTGTTTGTGCCAAGTAAAGCTTTTAGGATCTTCTTAGGAGATAGTTGTTTGATCTTGCTGAAAAACAGAAACTTTTGCGCTCACCAAAACAATTCTCATTTTTTACCAGAGCGTGGTAAAATGCCAATTCTTTTTTCAGTATATTAATATACAAATTTATCAGGTCTTCCTAATTTTTCAGATTTTTTGAAGTTCAAGAAGTTTCCGAAAAAGTCAGATTGCTATAGACTGTTCTATTTTGATAGATTCTGTTTTCTTTGCGTTGTGTGCTTATTTTGATGGCTCTATGGTTTTCTTTGATGAGTTTTTGCCATATAAAAGTTGTAATACAGTAGATATAATGAAATACAATAGATATAACGAGTCTTTGCGTTGTGTGCTTATTTTGATGGCTCTATGGTATGATACTTATAGTAGTGATTTGCTTTCTTTTACTAATGGATCTCACGAAGGTTTTGTTGACTTTTGTGTGATTGAAGTTTTCGAGTTTTGGGTTATCTTACGATGGATGAAGGAATAAGGAGTAAGAAGAGCATAAGCTTGGGGATGCTCCGGCATCCCAAGCTATTATCCAAAAATTATCAAACAACTAAGCTTAGGGATGCCTCTGAGTGGTATCCCCTCTTTCTTCTAACGACCATCAGTATTTTACTCGAAGCTATATTTTTATTCGTCACATACTATGTGTTTTGCTTAGAGCATCTTGTATGATATGAGTCTTTTCTTGTTTTACTTTGTGTTTTAAGTCTTGATTCCTTGCTGGACACACCTATTTGAGAGAGCCAAAATTATGTCATGGCTTGTTGGAATTTCTCTCTATGCTTCACTTAAATTTTTATGAGCTATGGACTTGCTCTAGTGCTGCACTTATATCTTTTTGAGCTTGGTGTGCTTTAGTATTTTTAAAGAAATGATCTCTTGCTTCACTTATATTTATTTGAGAGATATTAAAAAATTTCAAGAAATTCTCTCTTGCTTCATTTAAATTAATTTGAGAGAAAGAAAGAAGTATTATGCTCATGATCTTCACTTATATTTGTTTGAGCTTGTCAAAAGCGACACATAAAAATAAGTCCCAAAGTGATAGATATCCAAGAAGGATATAATCAAAACTTTCATGAAGATCATTGGACAAAATAAACTGGATTCTTAGTAATAGTTTTGAGATGTGATGATGTAATATGTGAGTTATGTTGATGAGTAATTATGCTTTAGTAAGAATATTTGTGTTAAGGTTTGTGATTCCCTATGCAAGCACGAAAGTCAATAATTATGCAATGAAAGTATATCCTACTTGTGGTGCATTATTTGCCGTTAATTATGCTTAATGCTCGCTTATGAGATTATCCGTTTCTTGGTTGGTCGCTTCTCAGTCTTTTGCTAGCCTTCATTTTGCACTAAGTATGATCTCTACTTGTGCATCCAAAAACCTTTAAACCAGTTTTTCCACATGAGTCCACTATATCTACCTATATGCGTTTTTATTTTGCTGTTCTAAGCAAATTTGTATGTGCCATCTCTAGTTCTCAAAATAAACTTCTCTTTTGTGTGTTCGTTTTGCTCGCGGAGCGGTGAGGGGTGGCTAATATTTTCTATGCTAGATGTGTTATTCTCAAGATGAGTGTTTATTCACTTGTCATTGCACGAGAGTAAGGCAAAGGTATTAAAGATGCCCAATCCCGAAATGAAAAATGAATTTACTTTATTTTGTCAAATAATAAATTCCTTGGAAAGTGTTGGTATGGAGGGCAACCGTGGATACGGCTAGCCATGGAAAGTGAAAGTATGGTTGAAAAAGGAAGAAACTTTATTATATATCTAGCATGGAAAGTGTTGGGAACTCTTAAGTCATTTTCGTTGGTGGGAAGGATACACCTCCCACAATGTTTTTATCTTTAAGTTTTTCGCTTTGAGCTCTGGCACCTCTACAAATCTCTACTTCCCTCTACAAAAGGGCCTTTCTTTTACTTTATGCAATTTTTATTTTTTGAATTTGAGTCTCCATCTTATCTACAAAAGAACCAACTAGGAGGCAATATGATTTTACTTGAGTATTGTGTGTAGCTAATATGCGAGTGTGTTTTATGAATGGATCAATGATTGAGCATAATGGGCTAGCGATAACTTATTTTAGTGTTGATATTTTGAAAGACATGGTTGCTTTTTGATATGCTTGAGTATTTAAATTATCATGTCAAAACTAGACTATTGCTTTGAACAATATAAAAGTCCAAATGTCCATGCTATAAAGAAAAGAAACATGATTTGACATGATAGGCAGCATTTCACATAAAAAATTCTGTTTTTATCACTTACCTACTTGAGGATGAGTAGGAGTTAAGCTTGGGGATGCTGATACGTCTCCAATGTATCTATAACTTTTGATTGTTCCATGCTATTATATTATCAATCTTGGATGTTTTATAATCATTTTATAGTCACTTTATATCATTTTGTGGTACTACCTATTGACATAGTGCCAAGTGCCAGTTGCTGTTTTCCGCATGTTTTTAACATCGCAGGAAATCAATACCAAATGGAGTCCAAGCGCTGCGAAACTTTACGGAGATATTTTTTGACCAGAAGACACATAATGCGCCCTGGCTGCGCCTGGGGGTGCTCTGAGGAGAGGACAACCCACCAGACCATGCCAGGAGGCCGAGGTGCGCCCTGGTGGGTTGTGTCCTCCTCGGGTGCCACCCGGACCGCCGCTTTGCTCTATAAATACCCCAATATTCCCAAAACCACAGGGGATTCGACGAAATATTGATCCAGCCGCCGCAGACTCTAGAAACCATCTCGGACGGGGTTCACCACCTCCATTGGTGCCTCTCCGATGATGTGTGAGTATGTTGTTATGCGGTTTGACCGATAAAGATCTTTGTAGAATATGTGGGAGCCAATATGAACATCTAGGTTCCGCTATTGGTTATTGACCGGAGATGTGTCTCGGTCATGTCTATATAGTTCTCGAACCCGTAGGGTATGCACGCTTAAAGTTTGGTGACGATCGGTATTATGAGTTTATGTGTTTTTATGTACCAAAGGTAGTTCGGAGTTCCGGATGTGATCACGGACATGACGAGGAGTCTCGAAATGGCCGAGACATAAAGATTGATATATTGGATGACTATATTCGGACACTAGATGAGTTCCGAGGGTCACCGGATAAGTATCGGAGTGCCGGGGGGTTATCGGAACCCCGGGGGAACTAATGGGCCAACATGGGCCTTGTGAGAGAGAGGAGGGGCCATAGGGTTGGTCGCTCCCCTAGGAGTCCGAATAGGACAAGGATGGGGGGGGGGGGCGGAGCCCCCTCTTTCCTCCCTCTCTCCCTCTCCTTCCTTTCCCCTTCCTCCTCCTAGTTGGACTACGAAAGGGGATTCCTACTCCTACTAGGAGGAGGACTCCTCCTCTCCTTGGCCCGCCCCAAGGGCCGGCCGGCCTCCCCCTTTGCTCTTTTATATACAGGGGCAGTGGGGCACCCTAAGACACACAAGTTGATTGTTTCCAGCCGTGTGCGGTGCCCCCCTCCACCATAATCCAGCTCGGTCATATCGTCGTAGTGCTTAGGCAAAGCCCTGCACTGGTAGCTTCATCATCACCGTCATCACGCCGTCGTGCTGAAGAAGCTCTCCCTCGACACTCTGCTGAATCGTGAGTTCGTGGGACGTCACCGAGATGAACGTGTGTAGATCGCGGAGGTGCCGTACTTTCGGTACTAGGATCGGTCGATCGTGAAGACGTACGACTACATCAACCACGTTGTCATAACGCTTCCGCTTATAGTCTACGAGGGTACGTGGACAACACTGTCCCCTCTTGTTGCTATGCATCACCATGATCTTGCGTGTGCATAGGAATTTTTTTGAAATTACTACGTTCCCCAACAATATGGTCAAGACATGATGTGATATACGTTGCTGTATGAGATGATCATGTTTTGTAAAAGTTATCGAGAACTGGCAAGAGCCTTATGGTTGTCTCTTTATTGTATGAAATGCAATCGCCATGTAATTGCTTTACTTTCTCACTATGCGGTAGCGATAGTTGTAGAAGCAATAGTTGGCGAGATGACAAGTACGCTACGATGGATATCAAGGTGTCAAGCCGGTGACGATGGAGATCATGACGGTGCTTTGGATATGGAGATCAAAGGCACAAGATGATGATGGCCATATCATGTCACATATTTTGATTGCATGTGATGTTTATCTTTTATGCATCTTATTTTGATTAGTACGGTGGTAGCATTATAAGATGATCCCTCACTAAATTTGAAGGTACAAGTGTTCTCCCTGAGTATGCACCATTGCTACACTTCGTCGTGCCGAGACACCACACGATGATCGCGTGTGATAAACTTTGTGTTCATACAATGGGTGCAAGCCAGTTTTGCACGTGCGGAATACTCGGGTTAAACTTGATAAGCCTAGCATATGCAGATATGGCCTTAGAGCACTGAGACCGAAAGGTCTAACATGAATTATATAGTCGATATGATCAACATAGAGATGTTCACCATTGAAAACTACTCCATCTCACGTGATGATCGGACATGGTTTAGTTGATATGGATCATGTGATCATTTAGATGACTAGAGGGATGTATATCTAAGTGGGAGTTCTTAAGGAATATGATTAATTGAACTTTAATTTATCATGAACTTAGTCCTGATAGTATTTGCATATCTATGTTGTAGATCAATAGCTCGCGTATAGCTCCCCTGCTTTATTTTTGATATGTTCCTAGAGAAAACTATGTTGAAAGATTATAGTAGCAATGATGCGGACTGGGTCCGTGACCTGAGGATTATCCTCATTGTTGCACAGAAGAATTACGTCCTGGAAGCACCGCTAGGTGCAAGGTCCGTTGTAGGAGCAACTTCAGATGTTATGAACATCTGGCAGACTAAAGCTGATGACTACTCGATAGTTCAGTGTGCCATGCTTTACGGCTTAGAATCGGGACTTCAAAGACATTTTGAACATCATGGAGCATATGAGATGTTCCAAGTGTTGAAGTTAATATTTCAAGAAAATGCCCGAGTTGATAGATATGAAGTCTCCAACAAGTTCTATAGCTGCAAGATGGAGGAGAACAGCTATGTCAGTGAACACATACTCAGAATGTCTGGGTGCCATAACCACTTGACTCAACTGGGAGTTAATCTTCCTGATGATAGTGTCATTGACAGAGTACTTCAATCACTGCCACCAAGCTATAAAGGCTTCATGATGAACTATAATATGCAAGGGATGGAAAAGACAATTCCCGAGCTCTTCGCAATGCTAAAGGCTGCGGAGGTAGAAATCAAGAAGGACCATCAAGTGCTGATGGTTAACAAGACCACTAGTTTCAAGAAAAAGGGCAAAGGGAAGAAGGGGAACTTCAAGAAGAATAGCAAGCAAGTTGTTGTTCCCGGGAAGAAGCCCAAGTCTGGACCTAAGCCTGAAACTGAGTGCTTCTACTGTAAAGGGACTAGTCACTGGAAGCGGAACTGCCCCAAGTATTTGGTGGATAAGAAGGATGGCAAAGTGAAAGGTATTCTGCACGTGCCAAGTATTTGATGTGTACCTTACTAATGCTCGTAGTAGCGCCTGGGTATTTGATACTGGTTCTGTTGCTCATATTTGCAACTCGAAACAGGGGCTACGGATTAAACGAAGATTGCCTAAGGACGAGGTGACAATGCGCGTCAGAAATGGTTCCAAGGTCGATGTGATCGCCGTCAGCATGCTACCTCTACATCTACTTTCGTGATTACTTTTAGACCTGAATAATTGTTATTTGGTGCCAGCGTTGAGCATGAACATTATACTTGGATCTTGTTTGGTGCGAGACGATTATTCATTTAAATCAGAGAATAATGGTTGTTCTATTTATATGAATAATATCTTTTATGGTCATGCACCCTTGATAAGTGGTCTATTTTTTTTGAATCTCGATCGTAGTGATACACATATTCATAATATTTGACGCGAAAAGATGCAAAGTTAATAATGATAGTGCAACTTATTTGTGGCACTGCCGTTTAGGTCATATTGGTGTAAAGCGCATGAAGAAACTCCATGCTGATAGGCTTTTGGAATCACTTGATTATGAATCACTTGATACTTTCAAACCATGCCTCATGGGCAAGACGACTAAGACTCCGTTCTCCGGAACAATGTAGCGAGCCACTGACTTATTAGAAATAATACATACTGATGTATGCGGTCCGATTAGTGCTGAGGCTTGCGGCGTGTATCGTTATTTCCTGACCTTCACAGATGATTTGAGCAGATATGGGTATATATACTTAATGAAACACAAGTCTGAAACATTTGAAAAGTTCAAAGAATTTCAGAGTGAAGTTGAGAATCATCGTAACAAGAAAATAAAGTTTCTACAATCTAATCGTGGAGGCACATATTTGAGTTACGAGTTTTCCCTTCATTTAAAACAATATGGAATAGTTTCACAACTCACGCCACCTGGAACACCACAGCGTAATGGTGTGTCCGAACGTCGTAACCGTACTTTATTAGATATGGTGCAATCTATGACGTCTCTTACCGATTTACCATTACCATTTTGGGGTTATGCATTAGAGATAGCTGCATTCATGTTAAATAGGGCACCATCTAAATCCGTTGAGACGACACCGTATGAGCTGTGGTTTGGCAAGAAACCTAAGCTGTCGTTTCTTAAAGTTTGGGGTTGCAATGCTTATGTGAAAAAGCTGCAGCCTGATAAGCTCGAACCCAAATCGGAGAAGTGTGTTTTCATAGGATACCCAAAAGAAACTGTTGGGTACACCTTCTATCATAGATTCGAAGGCAAGATCTTTGTTCCTAAGAATGGATCCTTTCTAGAGAAGGAGTTTCTCTGGAAAGAAGTGAGTGGGAGGAAAGTAGAACCTGATGAGTTAATTGTACCTTCTCTTGAATTGGAAAGTAGCTCATCACAAAAAATAGTTCCTGTGATGCCTACACAAACTAGAGAGGAATCTAATGATAATGATAATGAAACTTCAGATCAACTTACTACCGAACCTTGTAGGTCAAGAAGAGCATGTTCCGCACCAGAGTGGTATGGTAATCCTATTCTGGAAGTCATGTTACTAGACCATAACAAACCTACAAACTATGAGGAAGCGATGATGAGCCCAGATTCCACAAAATGGCTTGAGGCCATGAAATCTGAGATAGGATCCATGTATGAGAGCAAAGTGTGGACTTTGGTGGACTTGCCCGATGATCGGCAAGCCATTGATAATAAATGGATCTTCAAGAGGAAGACGAACGCTGATGGTAGTGTTACTATCTACAAAGCTCGACTTGTCGCAAAAGGTTTTCGACAAGTTCAAGGTGTTGACTATGATGAGATTTTTTCACTCGTAGTGATGCTAAGTGCTACGTCTTGAGCTTGCGTTGGTTTTCCTTGAAGAGGAAAGGGTGATGCAGCAATAGTAGCGTAAGTATTTCCCTCAGTTTCTGAGAACCAAGGTATCAATCCAGTAGGAGGCTCCTCAAAAGTCCCACGCACCTACACAACCAAACGAAGAACACGCAACCAACGCAATAAAGGGGTTGTCAATTCCTTCACGGCCACTTGCGAAAGTGAGATCTGATAGAGATAGTATGATAAGATAAATATATTTTTGGTATTTTATGATATAGATTGGAAAAGTAAAGATGCAAATAAAAGTAGATTGAAAGCTTATATGATAAAAGATAGACCCGGGGGCCATAGGTTTCACTAGTGGCTTCTCTCGAGATAGCATACGTATTATGGTGGGTGAACAAATTACTGTCAAGCAATTGATAGAAAAGCGAATAATTATGAGATTATCTAGGCATCATCATGTATATAGGCATCAGGTCCATGACAAGTAGACCGACTCCTGCCTGGATCTACTACTATTACTCCACACATCGACCGCTATCCAGCATGCATCTAGAGTATTAAGTTCATAAAGAATAGAGTAACGCATTAAGAAGATGACATGATGTAGAGGGATAAAATCATGCAATATGATATAAACCCCATCTTTTTATCCTCGATGGCAACAATACAATACGTGCCTTGCTGCCCCTGCTGTCACTGGGAAAGGACACCGCAAGATTGAACCCAAAGCTAAGCACTTCTCCCATTGCAAGAAAGATCAATCTAGTAGGCCAAACCAAACTGATAATTAGGAGAGACTTGCAAAGATAACTTAATCACACATAAAAATATTCAGAGAATATTCAAATATTTCTCATAGATAAACTTGATCATAAACCCACAATTCATCTGATCTCGACAAACACACCGTAAAAAGAGTTACATCGAATAGATCTCCAAGAAGATCAAGGAGAACATGGTATTGAGATCCAAAAAGAGAGAAGAAGCCATCTAGCTAATAACTATGGACCCGAAGCTCTGTGGTAAACTACTCACAACTCATCGGAGGGCTATGGTGTTGATGTAGAAGCCCTCCATTGTCGATTCCCCCTCAGGCGGAGCGTCGGTGAAGGCTCCAAGATGGGATCTCGCGGATACAGAAGGTTACAGTGTTGGAAATAGTTTTTCGTGGTCGCCTCTAATGTTCTCGGGGTACATGGGTATATATAGGAGGAAGAAGTAGGTCGGTGGACGCCTGAGTGGCCCACAAGATAGGAGGGCACGCCTAGTAGGGGGGGGGGCGCCCTCCACCCTCGTGGCCGCCTTGACTACTTCTTGACTTGCACTCCAAGTCCTTTGGATCACGTTTGTTCCAAAAATCACGCTCCCAAAGGGTTCATTCCGTTTGGACTCTGTTTGATATCCTTTTCTTCAAAACACTGAAATAGGCAAAAAAACAGCAATACGGGTTGGGCCTCCGGTTAGTAGGTTAGTCCCAAAAATGATATAAATGTGTAAAGTAAAGCCCATAAACATCCAAAAGGGGTAATATAATAGCATGGAACAATAAAAAATTATAGATACGTTGGAGACGTATCAAGCATCCCCAAGTAGGTAAATGATATAATAGCATGGAACAGTAAGATTCCTGCTCGTCCTCGAGTAGGTAAATGATAAAAACAGAATTTTTGATGTGGAATGCTACCTAGCATAATTCTCAATGTAATTTTCTTTATTGTGGCATGAATGTTCAGATCCAAATGATTCAAAATAAAACTTCATATTGACATAAGAAATAGTAATACTTCAAGCATACTAATCAAAGCAATCATGTCTTCTCAAAATAACATGGCTAAACAAAGTTCATCCCTACAAAATCATATAGTTAGGCTATGTTTCATTTTCGTCACACAAAAATACTCCCATCTTATACACCCCCGCTGACAAGCCAAGCAATTGTTTCGTACTTAAATAATCTCAAACTTTTTCAACTTTCACGCAATACATGAGCGTGAGCCATGGATATAGCACCATGGGTGGAATAGAATATGATGATGGGGATTGTGTGGAGAAGACAAAAAAGGAGAAAGTCTCACATTGACGAGGATAATCAACGGGCTATGGAGATGCCATCAATTGATGTCAACATGAGGAGTAGGGATTGCCATGAACGGATATACTAGAGCTATAAATGTATGAAAGCTCAACAAAAGAAAACTAGTGTGTGTGCATCCAACATGCTTACTCACGAAGACCTAGGGCATTTTGAGGAAGCCCATCATAGGAATATACAAGCCAAGTTCTATAATGAAAATTCCCGCTAGTATATGAAAGTGACAACATATGAGACTCTCTATATGAAGAACATGGTGCTACTTTGAAGCACAAGTGTGGAAAAAGAGATAGTAACATTTCCCCCTTTTTTATTTTTTTATTTTCTTCTTTTTTTCCTTTTTTTGGGCCTTTATTATTTTTTTCTTTTTTTCCTTTCTTTTTTCTTCTTTTTTTCTTTGGCCCTTCTTTTCTTTCTTTTTTCTTTTTTTGGCCTTTCTTTTTTTTCTTTTTGGGGACAATGCTCTAATAATGATGATCATCACACTTTTATTGATTTACAATTCATGAATTACAACTCAAAACTAGAACAAAATATGACTCTATATCAATGCCTCCGGCGGTGTACCACCCACCTCACCGCCGTCCCGCGCCGCACCTCTCCGTTCACTCCGCCGAGCCGGAGGGCCACCGGAGACGCCGCCCCGGCCGGACCCGAGCCACCGCCGCCGTCCCGTCGCAGGAGCACGCCGCTACCGCCGGAAACCGCCGCCGCCCGTTTAATTTCCAAACCGGTACAAAAACCGCTGAACTCGTCAGTTTTCCTTTTAGTTCGGATTTTCTTTTAGATTGGTTATATTTATTTTAGGATTTTATTAAACAGCGAACGTCCACTGTTTAGATCCTATAAACGAATGTTCATTATTTAGTCTTTTCTTTTTCTGTTTATTTATGGCAGGGACCTATATGTATTTATCTTTGTTATAGACTCGTCCTTCTGTTTCAAACTACCACACTTTTCGCTCGTTTGTCCAAATCCAACGAAACCAGCGCCCTCTTTTTCGTTATGATTCCCTCTATCCAGTAAAACAAATTAAACATGTTTTTGAAAGTTTTAAAATTTGAATTCAAACAGATTTGTATTTAAACGTAACTTGAATTTTATAAGTCCGTTTGAGTTGATTCTTTTTGCAAATTGAAGCTCTTGACATAAACTTTCTGATAAGGCCAAATTCACCCAATTTTGGTACTGTTAGAAATTGTTTTCTGTTGCAAGAGTTAATTGCCTATTTTCGAAGTTTTCTGACATCTTCTCTTCGATTCTTTTGCATGAGTGCTTATGTATGCAATTGCTTGCTCGCGATAGATTGAACGGAGTGTGACGAGTAGAACTATCAGGAGTTTTGAGTGCGAATCATCTTCATCAACAGTACAGGCAAGTTCACACTTTGATCATATCCCTTTCATACCCAGTTTTTATGCATTAGTTTCACCCTCAAACATTGCATGGTTAGGAGTTGATAACATGTGGGTATTGGGAAGTAGTTGATAAGGTAGAACCTATTGCCCTGTTTATTACCAAACCCTTGGGAGTTACTACTACGCTATGCTTATATTTCTATGATATGCTCGTAGACGTGGATTGGGTTTGAGTGTATCCATGACAGATGTGAGATTGTTAATTAATGGTTCAACTTAAGGTGGCAACTTTAATACACATCTGGGTGGATTGAGGCACCTGGGGAATCTAGTGTTACCTGTTTTTTTGGAAATCCCGGGGTTCCATGTGATTTTCCTATGGACCGCCACCCAGGCTCAAAGGGATCATAAGATTATTCATGCTAGAAACTTCCGTCTGCAGCCACAAGCCATTATGGGCTCTGGCATAGTTGTGTATGTTGCATGAGCTCTTGAAGAGGTAGACTAGCAGATGTAGGGGGTGTAGGTGGTACTGTCTACCCGGAGTAGAGAGTTAATGCTTCTGAAAGACCGTGTATCGGTCATCCATTTCTCAAACATCATGAAGTGTAAGAAATTCAACAGAGGGGATTGAGTCTTGTGGGGAAAGTGTGCAAACCTCTACAGAGTGTACAAACTGATCATGATTAGACGTTTCCCCGGTTATGGACATCTTGAGTATCTGGTTCTTGGATTATCATGTTGATCTCATCATGTTACTTAAATAATTTTGTGGGGTTGAGGATTATTAATTTGGGATTGAGTTGGAGGAACCTTCTCAATATTTTTTTCAACAAACTTTGTAGTTAAATAAAATTTATTCCTTTGTTGTAGGGAAAGACTGGCTTTATGCAAAAAATAAACTTAGAGCTTTCCACCAGCCAAATATGCATGTAGTGATAGCTATTGTTCATCTTTTATGCTATGGTGTGAATTTGCCAGTACATTCAATGTACTGACCTACATGGCTGCAATGTCTCATGTTGCAGGAATCTTACGACGAGTAAGTGATACGTTAGGATTACGATTTCTACACTCACCCTTTGCCGTTGGTGTTGATGGGAATCCACAACCTTGTTGTTACTTCCGCTTTTTGGATTGCGGTAATAGTATTTACGTTACTTTATACATGTGATTTACCTCTATTATAAATCCTCGAGTACTGTGTGTGTCAGCATACCGATCCAGGGATTACACTTAAGCACACAGAAACTGGCAAGCCCATAGGAAAGATTTTCTCTACTACTTTATTTTCAAAAAGATCTTTTACCTCTCTTCTCTTCTGAGCTTATTCAAATATTCCCTTTTATAGAGACCATACCCCTTTCCCCTTTTGACCACATGGAGATTCGACTGATGAGACCACTCCAAGAAGTACAAGATATCGGATAACTAAGACTACTTTGGAATAAAGAGGATTTTTACCATGCAGTACAATGATGGAAACTACAACGGTGAAGACTCCGAAGACTAGGAGAATTTGAAGGCTTTGAAGAACTTCCAGATTTGTATGACCTAGGAAGGCACCCCTTATGGAACTTGGTAGATTATGGAAGCCGTCAATACCCAAGATCAAGGTGTGTCGGAGAAAGACCGGAACATGGAGCGTAAAACTCAAAGTTTTGTCAAGAAAACCCTAAGACAGGAGATATCAACTATGGAATGATAGTGCATCAAAATGACAAGAGCAGAAACATGGTTATCCATGATGTTATCGCCCGTTTATGCTATTCATCACCGTGCTGAGTTAAGCGCGCAGATGCATTGAAGGATTGGATGGAAGAAGGCTAATGGAGCACCTACCAGCAAAGCTGAAGTTTTAAACTTAGCCGGTGTATCACCAGGATCTACAGTATTACATCAAGGATTCTAAGATGGACCTGCAGGAAGCCATATTTGATAACGAGGTAATTCGTGAAGCATTCAGGAACCAGAAGCTGAAAGTAGCCAAGCTGGAGGAGCTAAAGTTCGAGATACCGGAGAATTGTCAGGAACTGAAGGACAGTAGGACCATGGATCATGCCAAGGATGTAGAAACCTAGAAGTTTGGAACGCAACTCCAGAATATTAAAGGATGTCACAAGAGACTTTGTGTCAATAGAGATGATGTGGCAGAAGAACTTGAGAAGGACAAGTACGATCGGAAGAAGCCATCGGAGACAGGAACAAGACTTGAAGAGTTTGGTGATTTTGAATATTTATTGACCTTTAGAAGACCAAACCCCTGTTCTATACTTCCATTAGATGTGACGTTTGTGAGCTGTCACTTGTTTGATGTTTTTTTCGACGGACACAAAATAAAATGCCCTTTTTCAAAAACTATTGTTTGTATGGTGTGTATCCCTCTCTATCTCTCTTATCTCACCCCAAAACCCCTGGACCCAATAGAGGATGAATGGAGATGAACCCATATTTTTCTGGGATCGATGAGTCAATTGAAGATGGACCGATGGATTCAGGACATGGAGGATCACATGGAGAATAACACTATATTCGGAAAGGATATGACCCAGCACACTCTTTAGTGCTTTGAAAGAGGTGCTGCTATTTGGTGGAGGATGTACCAAACCATCAATGGATGGCAAGGAGTAACCACTTGGGAAGAATTTAAGTTGACTTTGCCAAAGTCTCGTTTTGTGTCCCCGGATTTGAAGCCTTATGGAAAGGATATGAAGAAACTCCGTGCATGCAAGCTTTGTGGACAAATTGGACACAATCATAAAGAACACAAGGATGAATGCCCTAATTGTGAAGGAAGTCACCCAGCTGAAGAATGCCCAACTAGGCAGATTACTTGTTACTTGTGTGAAGGAACTACCCACTACCCTGCTCAGTGTCACGTTCATCCCATGGTACAAAGAACCATCCAGAAGAAGAAAGAAGTAATGAAAGGAGACCTTATGGAAATTTTAGAAGAACCTGTGATGAAGGAAGAGGTGGAGGACACACCCGAAGGAGACCCGGTTAAACCCTGCACCAAGTCTTGCTATTCGTGTGGAGAAGAAGGACATTTTTCCCAGAATTGTCTGAAGGGAGATCTAGTAGCATTCCCGACAGAGGAAGTAAAGTATGACCCACAGGAAATAGAGGCCTTGATTGGAACGGAAAAATCTAAGAAGAGAAGTAGATTGGATACCAGGAAAGACCTGAGCCATATCACCTGTTTCAGGTGCAAGGAGACAGGGCACTACTTTAGCAGTTGCCCAAAAAGGAAGTCGAGGACCCAAGGAGGCTACGTCATCAAGAGGAAACCTCGAGACTTGTTAGAAGTAATATGTTTCTTCTGTAATGAAGCAGGGCACTTTGCAAGAGATTTTCCAAAGGAGAAGGAGACTTGTGCTAAATAGTTGAGTTAGCAACAAAAGAAATGTAGTAGTAGTAGTGAGAGCATCTCTTCTATGTTGAGATGTTGAGTTGAGGCATGTAATGGAAATGGAGGAGATTGTAATAATTTGGGAATCAATGAATTTAGCAGTGATTTGGATTTTATGAGCTGTTACTATATAAAGAAAGATGTTGACCAATTTCGAGGATACGATAAATATCGTTTATGGATAAGTTTGTGCATTTTAAGGGTGGTAGTACCCTGTGAGGAGATTTGACCCCAGGAAAGGATAACGATATTCCATGGAGTGGATTTCAGACTAAACAAGTATGAGTTTTATCTCGATATGTTGGATACCCCCAAGAGTATGAAGGGATGAGGTACTATTTGCCTATAAAGGAGGTATGATGTTGGTAACATGGAGAAATGGTGACTCCATGATGAGTTGGAGAAATCACTTCTTAGTTTGATAGCAATAGAAAGGAGATGGTACAATTGGATGGATTTAAGAAATGCTAGGATGTTGGATGTTGGAGTAATAATCAGTTTCCCGATGATGAGTTCAAGGTTTACAAGTGATGAGATGGGCCATAACCCACAGGCCCCAGGACCTGCCAAGAAGCAAGCAAACTCTTGCCTAAGGAAAAAAACCATGGAAGAAGTTACGATTTTATCGACAGACGATCTTATAGGAGTTTACACAAAACCTGAGAGTTGTAAATAAACGATAGATGTTGGTTTGGCTTGCAGAGTCAATGGATTCATCCGAACTTGGTTCGGTGACAAGAGAAATTCTGCAATGCTTGTGAGGATGACCGAGTGTTAGAATGCTAGATTCGCGAAACTGTATACAAGGTAATGATTTGGGTGCGGGATGGATTGATCACCAGATCGACTTACTCTTATTATTCGCTTTGCTATATGGGATGGTAAATCTAAGTGACTTACCTATAGTAGAGAGACGACGATCAAAACCTTGTTTAAACCTTAGAATGGTATGACGTTTTACCCTTGTACAAGGCAGCTGTTGCCATCCGTAGGATATATGGTGAGAATGAAGCCCAAACCCTTTTCCTGCAGGAGAAACCCTAAATGGTTAACCACCATGAGATATCGATAGTTGTTTAGTATTGGCACCATACCCGTCAGCTAAGAAGACCTAGTCTCCGAATAATCATACCAAGACAAAAGGACAGAAGGATTGAGGAAAAGGTTATGCCACTACCAGAAGAGCCCAGAGTAGGAATTTTCCCGAGAACCTGAGAAGGCCGACGCTGTCAAGAATAAGGATGGAGTATATGAGCATTGATGGAACCGTAACCATGCTTCTAAGGGTGGTAGCACCCGAGACTCCGGAGCTGATTGATGGATTTGGAGAAGACCCCGACCCTAACCTATTTCTTGCTAGCCTCTCCAAATCTCGAGGACGAGATTCATTTTAAGGGTGGTAGGTTTGTAACATCCCAACATTCTAAATTTTGGAATGTTTTATTAAATAGATAGTTATGATTGATTGTTTGAATGATTCTGTGAAGTTGAGTGACATTCGAAACTTTTCGAAAGTTAAATGAGAGGGAATAAAAGGACTTTCCCAAACTTTCACTTTGCTTTTATGGTCTCCGTGAATTCAAATTCATTTCATCATAAAACCCTAAAGAGAAGATGACATGACTTCTTCCATTTAATTAAATGAAAAAGGGTTTTGAAAAGATTTGAATTTCATTCGGAAATATTTCCAATTCATAAACTTCATGCAACTCAATGATTTTCATGAGAGAAGATAAAACGACTTCTTCAAAACATATGAAATATGAGTTGGGAGTTTAAAAGGATCAAATTTAAAGTCCTTTTGGAAATTATTTTCAATTTGGAGTTATTTGGTTTTTATTCAAATTATTTTTCTCCAAAAATAAAATATATGGAAAATAGGGTAAAATGATTCCCTACATCAGAAAATTGGAGAGAAATAAATTTGAATTAACTTTGGTATTTTTAAAATGATTTTATTGGGTTTTAAATAGATCAGTAGTACTATTTGAATTATATTTAATGTTAGTAAAATGTTCACGTTATAGGAAATCTTTTTCTGAAAATTTTGATATATTATATGCCTATAGTATATTTTATATTTTGGTGGTTTATTCTATTTTTTTGTTTTCGAGAAAATGTTAAAAAAAATCCCTCCGCCGAACTAGGACGGCCCAGCTCCTACCAGGCCAAGGCCCAGCCTAGCGTGCCGCCTCGCTCCCGTCCCCGACAGGGACTCCTCCCGAATCCGCCACTGCACCGCCATGGACGTCGTGCCGCCTCCGGCCTCCTCTGCCCCCTCCTCCACGCCACGTCGCCCCTCCCCACCTATAAAACCCGAGGCCCCGAGCCCCGTTCCTCTCCTCCTCGCGTCACACACTGCCACCGCTGCATCTGCCGCCGCCGTGCCGAAGTTGTTGCCATCGCCGAGCCTCCTCGCAGCCACTCCGCACCTTCCCGACCCCGGCAGCTACCACCCACCTCACCGTCGTCCCGCGGCGCACCTCTCCGTTCACTCCGCCGAGCCGGAGGGCCACCGGAGCCGACGCCCCGGCCGAACCAGAGCCGCCGCTGCCGTCCCGTCACCGGAGCACGCCGCTGCCGCCGGAAACCGCCGCCGCCAGTTTAATTTCCAAACCGGTACAAAACCACTAAACCCGTCGGTTTTTCTTTTAGTTCGGTTTTTTTTAGATTGGTTATATTATTTTAGGGTTTTATTAAACAACGAATATCCACTGTTCAGATCCTATAAACGAACGTTTGTTATTTAGTCTTTTCTTTCTCTGTTTATTTATGGCAGGGACCTATATGTAATTATCTTTCTTACAAACTAGTCCTGTTTCAAACTACCACAACTTTTCGCTCGTTTGTCCAAATCCAACGAAACCAGCGCCCACGTTTTCATTATGATCCCCTCTATCCAGTAAAACAACTTAAACATGTTTTTGAAAGTTTTAAAATTTTAATTCAAATAGATTTCTTTTTAAACGTAACTTGAGTTTTATAACTCCGTTTGAGTTGATTCTTTTTGCAAATTGAAGCTCTTGACATAAACTTTCTGATAAGGTCAAATTCACCCAATTTTGGTACTGTTAGAAATTGTTTTCTGTTGCAAGAGTTAATTGCCTGTTTTCGAAGTTTTCCGAGATCTTCTCTTCGATTCTTTTGCATGAGTGCTTGTGTATGCAATTGCTTGCTCGCGATAGATTGACCGGACTGTGACGAGTAGAACTATCAGGAGTTTTAAATGCGAATCATCTTCATCAACAGTACAGGCAAGTTCACACTTTGATCATATCCCTTTCATACCCAGTTTTTATGCATTAGTTTCACCCTCAAACATTGCATGGTTAGGAGTTGATAACATATGGGTATTGGGAAGTAGTTGATGAGGTAGAACCTATTGCCCTGTTTATTACCAAACCCTTGGGAGTTACTACTATGTTATGCTTATATTGTTATGCTATGCTCGTAGACGTGGATTGGGTTTGAGTGTATCCATGACGGACGTGAGATTGTTAATTAATGGCTCAACTTAAGGTGGCAACTTTAATACACATCTGGGTGGATTGAGGCACCTAGGGAATCTAGTGTTGCCTGTTTTTTGGAAATCCCGGGGTTCCGTGTGATTTTCCTATGGACCGCCACCCAGGCTCAAAGGGATCATAAGATTATTCATGCTAGAAACTTCCGTGTGCAGCCACAAGCCATTATGGGCTCTGGCATAGTTGAGTATGTTGTGTGAGCTCTTGAAGAGGTAGACTAGCAGATGTAGGGGGTGTAGGTGGTACTGTCTACCCAGAGTAGAGAGTTAATGCTTCTGAAAGACTATGTCTCAGTCATCCGTTTCTCAAACATCATGAAGTGCGAGAAATTCAACGGAGGAGATCGAGTCTTGTGGGGAAAGTGTACAAACCTCTGCAGAGTGTACAAACTGATCATGATTAGCCGTGTCCCCGGTTATGGACATCTTGAGTATCTGTCTCTTGGATTATCATGTTGATCTCATCATGTTACTTAAATAATTTGGTGGGGTTGAGGACTATTAATTTGGGATTGAGTTGGAGGAACCTTCTCAATATTTTTTCAACAAACTTTGTAGTTAAATAAAATTTATTCCTTTGTTGTAGGGAAAAACTGGCTTTATGCAAAAAATAAACTTAGAGCTTTCCACCAGCCAAATATGCATGTAGTGATAGCTATTGTTCATATTTTATGCTATGGTGTGAATTTGCCAATACATTCAATGTATTGACCTACATGGCTACAACTTCTCATGTTGCAGGAATCTTACGACGAGTAAGTGATACGTTAGGGTTACGATTTCTACACTCAACTTTGCCGTTGGTGTTGATGGGAATCCACAACCTTGTTGTTACTTCCGCTTTTTGGATTGAGGTAATAGTATTTAGGTTACTTTATACATGTGATTTACCTCTATTATAAATCCTCGAGTACTGTGTATCTGCATACCGATCCAGGGATTACACTTAAGCACAGAGACTTGACCGTTTGAGGTCGGGTCGCTACAAGATGGTATCAGAGCACATGTTGACTGTAGGACATGACCCCTAGAAACTGGCAAGCCCATAGGAAAGATTTTCTCTACTACTTTATTTTCAAAAAGATCTTTTACCTCTCTTCTCTTCTGAGCTTATTCAAATATTCCCTTTTATTGAGACCATACCCCTTTCCCCTTTTGACCACATGGAGATTTGACTGATGAGACCACTCCAAGAAGTACAAGATATCGGATAACTAAGACTACTTTGGAATAAAGATGATTTTTACCATGCAGTACAATGACGGAAACTACAGCGGTGAAGACTCCGAAGACTATGAGAATTTGAAGGCTTTGAAGAACTTCCAGATTTGTATGACCTAGGAAGGCACCCCTTATGGAACTTGGCAGACTATCGAAGCCGTCAATACCCGAGATCAAGGTGTGTCGGAGAAAGATCGGAACATGGATCGTAAAACTCAAAGTTTTGTCAAGAAAACCCTAAGGCAGAAGATATCAACTATGGAATGATACTGCATCGAAATGACAAGAGCAAAAACACGGTTATCCATGATGTTATCGCCCGCTTATGCTATTCGTCACCGTGCTGAGTTAAGCATGTAGATGCATTGAAGGATTGGATGGAAGAAGGCTAATGGAGCACCTATCAGCAAAGCTGAAGTTTTATACTTAGCCGGTGTATCACCAGGATCTAGAGTATTACATCAAGGATTTTAAGATGGACCTGCAGGAAGCCATATTTGACAAGGAGGCAATTCGTGAAGCATTCACGAACCAGAAGCTGAAAGTAGCCAAGCTGGAGGAGCTAAATTTCGAGATACTGGAGAATTGTCAGGAACTGAAGGACAGTAGGACCATGGATCATGCCAAGGATGTAGAAACCCAGAAGTTTGGAACGCAACTCCAGAATATTAAAGGACGTCACAAGAGACTCTGTGTCAATAGAGATGATGTGGCAGAAGAACTTGAGAAGGACAAGTACGATCAGAAGAAGCCATCGGAGACAGGAACAAGACTTGAAGAGTTTGGTGATTTTGAATATTTATTGACCTTTAGAAGACCAAACCCCTGTTCTATACTTACATTAGATGCGACGTTTGTGAGCTGTCACTTGTTTGATGTTTTTTTTCTGACGGACACAAAATAAAATGCCCTTTTTCAAAAAATATTGTTTGTATGGTGTGTATCCCTCTCTATCTCTCTTATCTCACCCCAAAACCCCTGGACCGAATAGAGGATGAATTGAAGATGGACCGATGGATTCAGGACATGGAGGATCACATGGAGAATAACACTATATTCGGAAAGGATATGACCCAGCACACTCTTCAGTGCTTTGAAAGAGGTGCTGCTATTTGGTGGAGGATGTACCAAACCATCAATGGATGGCAAGGAGTAACCACTTGGGAAGAATTTAAGTTGACTTTGCCAAAGTCTCGTTTTGTGTCCCCGGATTTGAAGCCTTATGGAAAGGATATGAAGAAACTCCGTGCATGCAAGCTTTGTGGAGAAATAGGACACAATCATAAAGAACACAAGGATGAATGCCCTAATTGTGAAGAAAGTCACCCAGCTGAAGAATGCCCAACTAGGCAGATTACTTATTACTTGTGTGAAGGAACTACCCACTACCCTGCTCAGTGTCACATTCATCCCATGGTACAAAGAACCATCCAGCAGAAGAAAGAAGTAATGAAAGGAGACCTTATGGAAATTTTAGAAGAACCTGTGATGAAGGAAGAGGTGGAGGACACACCCGAAGGAGACCCGGTTAAACCCTGCACCAAATCTTGCTATTCGTGTGGAGAAGAAGGATATTTTTCCCAGAATTGTCTGAAGGGAGATCTAGTAGCATTCCCGATAGAGGAAGTAAAGTATGACCCACAGGAAATAGAAGCCCTGACTGGAACGGAAAAATCCAGGAAGAGAAGTAGATTGGATACCAGGAAAGACCTGAGCCATATCACCTGTTTCAGGTGCAAGGAGACAGGGCACTACTTCAGCAGTTACCCAAAAAGGAAGCCGAAGACCCAAGGAGGCTATGTAATCAAGAGGAAACCTCGAGACTTGTCAGAAGTAATATGTTTCTTATGTAATGAAGCAGGGCACTTTGCAAGAGATTGTCCAAAGGAGAAGGAGACTTGTGCTAAATAGTTGAGTTAGCAACAAAAGAAATGTAGTAGTAGTAGTGAGAGCATATCTTCTATGTTGAGATGTTGAGTTGATGCATGTAATGGAAATGGAGGAGATTGTAATAATTTGGGAATCAATGAAGTTAGCAGTGATTTGGATTTTATGAGTTGTTACTATATAAAGAAGGATTTTGACCAATTTTGAGGATACGAGAAATATGGTTTATGGATAAGTTTGTGCATTTTAAGGGTGGTAGTACCCTGTGAGGAGATTTGACCCCAGGGAAGGATAACAATATTCCACGGAGTGGATTTCGGACTAAAAAAGTATGAGTTTTATCTCGATATGTTGGATACCCCCAAGTGTATGAAGGGATGAAGTACTATCTGGATATAAAGGAGGTATGATGTTGGTAACATGGAGCAATGGTGACTCCATGATGAGTTGGAGAAATCACTTCTTAGTTTGGTACCAATAGAAGGGAGACGGTACAATTGGATGGATTTAAGAAATGCTAGCATGTTGGATGTTGGAGTAATGAGCAGTTGCCCCGATGATGAGTTCAAGGTTTACAAGTGATGAGATGGGCCATAACCCACAGGCCCCATGACCTGCCAAGAAGCAAGCACACTCTTGTCGAAGGAAAAAAAACCCTGGAAGAAGTTACGGTTTTATCGACAGACGATCTTATAGGAGTTTACACAAAACTTGAGAGTTATAAAGAAACGATAGATGTTGGTTTGCCTTGCAGAATCAATTGATTCGTCCGAACTTGGTTCGGTGACAAGAGAAATTCTGCAATGCTTGTGAGGATGAACGAGTGTTAGAATGCGAGATTCGCTAAACTGTATACAAGGTAATGATTTGGGTGCGGGATGGATTGATCACCATACCAGCTTACTTTTATTATTCGCTTTGCTATATGGGATGGTAAATCCAAGTAACTTACCTATAGTAGAGAGACGACGATCAAAACCTTGTTTAAACCTTAGAATGGTATGACGTTTTACCCTTGTACAAGGCAGCTGTTGCCATCCGTAGGATATACAGTGAGAATGAAGACCAGACCCTTTTCCTGCAGGAGAAACCCTAAATGGTTGACCACCATGAGATATCGATAGTTGTTTAGTATTGGCGCCAGACCCGTCAGCTAAGAAGACCCAGTCTCGGAATAATCATACCAAGACAAAAGGACAGAAGGATTGAGGAAAAGGTTATGCCACTACCGGAAGAGCCCAGAGTAGGAATTTTCCTGAGAACCTAAGAAGAACGACGTTGTCAAGAATAAGGATGGAGTATATGTGTCACATCTCTAGTTCTGGAATGCTCGACGCTAGCTAGTCATTTGTGCATCATGTTTAAATTCCATTTAATTTTGAAATGGGGATTTGTGAAACCCCCAAAATCATTTTTGGAAATGACCCAAATAAAAATTGCTCCAAAAAGGTCCAAGAAAATGCTCATGTTGCTCTTTGAAAATATTGGACAGGGATAAAAATCAAACCAATATTTTTAAGAGCCCATAAGTATTTATTTTGGGCATTTGGAATTAATGCATAAATATTTGCATTAGATATATATATTTGTTATATATACAATATATGTCCAAAAATTATGCCATTTGTTGAGGAGCTCTGGAATAATACCACTAGTTCCTACAAAAATTGGCATAAGTAAATAAAATGATTTAGTATTATTATTAATTCCAAACAAACGTCAGAAAAATAGAAAAGAAAAAGAAATGGAAAAACCAACCTGTGCTTACCTGTGCAGCCACCTGGCAGCCCAAGTGGCCAGCCCAGCAGCAGCCCAGCCCACTGGCGCCTCTGTCGTCTTCCTCTCCCTCGCCCAAAGCAGTTGCATGGCCGGCATTCCGCAGCTGTGCCACAGCCTCCTGCCTGCTTGTCCTCCCCTCCGTCGCCCTGGATGCCCCGCACATCGCCACGCGCCCCCCGGACCCTCTCACTCTCCCCCAGTTCTCTCCCCTCCTCTCCCTCGCTCTCTCTCTCTCATAGCCGAGCGCCACCGCCGCCACCGGCCACTGTTGTCGCGCTCTCGACCACTGTCGCACCTTCCCGACGCGCTCGACAGCTCCGCCGCGACCCCCTCTCCCTCCTCACCGAGCCAAGCAACCCGGGCAAGCTTCGCTTCATCCTCGGCGCCATCGTCTTCATCTCCGGTCGCTGGAGATCGTCTTCGCCGCCCCGCCGACTCCAGCCTTTTCCGAGCTCTCCGACGACGCCCGCCGGCCCGCTGTGAGCCCCGCTGTCGTGCCTCCTCCTCTCCTGCCTCCCCGTGCACCGTAACCGCGCGCCCGCTCGAAGACATGCTCCGGCCGCCGCCCCGAGCTCCACTCCGGTGAGCTCCGGCCACCCCTCCTCTTCCTTCCTGCCCCACTAGATGCGCGAGAGCCCGGGCTATACCCCGATACCCTTAGCTGCCGCCCCTGTGGCCTGTAACGCGGACACCACCGTGTCCCGTGGTTGCCGGCGACGACCTCGCCGGCCTAACAGGTGGACCCCGCCGTCAGGTGATTAGCTTAAGCTAATCACCAACTGACCTAACCCCTGACGCTGACATGTGGGCCCCAGTGCCCCCTAATCTTTAAATAAGCTAAACTAACCCCCGGTTTAACCCGTGTCACTGACGTGTGGCCCCCACATGTCAGGTTTGACCAGTCAGCGCTATTGACTTGCTGACGCAAGCATGACGCAGTGCTGACGCAATTATTTATTTTCTGGATTTAAATTAAATCAGGAAATTCCAGGAATTGTTATAAACTTTAGAAAATCATAGAAATTCAACCGTAGCTCAGATTGAAATAATTTGTATATTAAAAATTATCAGAAAAATGCAATATTTCCATCTGTACTAGTTTCATGCATGATAAACCAACTTATACCTACTGTATAAGTGAAAACATGTAAATGCCATTTATAAAGAGTTAATTTGGAGTTGCATTTGAACTCTTGGCTCAAATGAACTTCAACCAAATGATTGCTAGATGCATTAGCACAAACAGCATCACATCTACATGCCATGTTCATGCATCATATTGTTGCATATGCTTGTGTATTGATTGCCGACACCGTTCCTTCTCGATAGGTCCTGCTCCGGAGTCCGTTCCAGAATACCTGTCTGAGGAGCAGTGCCTTCCTTGTTGATCTACCAGGCAAGCAAACCCCCTTGTTCATTCCGATACAATCCTACTCTCTCGCTCCTGCTCTCAGTTATTGCATTAGAACAACAACGATTCATCTGCTACTTTGTGATGCGGTAGTTGAACCCATTCCTCTGCATGACCTGTCATTGCCACAGTAAATAGTTGAAACCCACTAGCATGTGTAAGAGTTGATTGAGCCATGTTGTGTTCCTACCATGCCATGCCTGCTATTGCTTAGAGTTGTGTCAGGTCTGATTCATTGGGAATGAATTGGAGTGTTACGATATGTTCTAATGCTAAGAGTGAAGTGTGTGAACATGATTTGGTAAAGGTAGCAGTGAGAGGCCATGTAGGAGTACATGGTGGGTTGTCTCACTAGAACCGTCCTTAAGCACTGAGTTCTATGTATGTTGTCCTATGACTCGATACTATCACACATTGGGTTCCGGAAACTCGGCCCCTCTCGACTTATTAACCAACTTGGTCTCTGTCCAGGAGTCGCAACTAGTTTCTGGCATTTGTAGGTAGTGGTAGTAGTCTACCAAGTGGCACCCGGCCAGGTGGGCTTGGTACAGACTAGGCACAAGTGGCACGATGTACCAAGTGGCACCCGGATGGTGGGCTTGGGAACCCTGCTCACATTGTTTGGGGCCGTGAGCGACATCCCGGCAGGATCTCCTTGCGGATGGAACCCGAATAGGCGATAAACCTGGACTAGAGTCTTGTGTGGTTAGTCAGGTCGTGGCCGACACCCTCGCCAGGCTTCCGCTTGAAGGTTGCCGAGATACATTACCTGTACATGGCGGTAAGTGGCGAGAGCGTGTGTGAAGAAGTACACCCCTGCAGGGTTAACAAGATCTATTCGAATAGCCGGGTCCGCGGTTATGGACTTCTTGGATGCTTACATGGTACATAGACAACTTGAAGTGGATACTATAAAATGCTCAAGACAAGTGTGAGTGCTATGGATGGCCTTCTCGTAAGGAGACGGGGATGAATCCATATTAGTGTATTGTGTGGTGATTAGTGGACTCGTGTGCGCCATCTCACCTCAAAGAAGTTTCTCGTAGTCGTAGAACAGGATAGCCACTGAGTCAAAGCTGGCTTGCTGCAACTAAACCCCACATTACCCTCTTGATACAAATGCATGTATGATAGGATCTGACGTAAGTCTTGCTGAGTACCTTTCTACTCATGTTGCTTTATTTATGTTTTTGCAGCGGAGACTTCGGTCTTACTAGTGTTCTCGTGGACTTCGACAAGTAGCTTGTACCTCAGCTACGATCTTGATCGGATGTTGTAGTTAGTCAGGCTCTTCAGCCTTTTTCATTTATAGATGTCTGTACTCAGACATGTAATGCTTCTGCTTGTTGCTTGTTGCTTGTTTGCTCTGAATGTTGGGTCATGTGACCCCTACTTGTAATAATGCTATGATGGCTCTTCTGAGTCTTTATGTATATGAGTTGTTGAGTTATGCTGTGATGCCATGTTGTACAGCACATACTTGCATGTTATACGTATGTGTAATGTGTATTGCTATGTGTGGGATCTGACTATCTAGTTGTTTATCCTTAGTAGCCTCTCTTACCGGGAAATGTCTCCTAGTGCTTCCACTGAGCCCTGGTAGCTTGCTACTGCTCCGGCACACTTAGGCTGGCCGACATGTGTCCTTCTTGGTTCCTGTGTCTATCCCTGCGGGGAAATGTCACGCGGTGTCTACCAGAGTCCTGTTAGCCTGCTACAGCCCGGTTTATCGGAGTCCTGCTAGCCCAGTTGCTACAGCCCGGATTCACTCGCTGATGACCGACACGTTCATTGCTGGGTCATGTATGCCTATCCCTGTAAGTTAGTGCCACTTTGGGTTCACGACTAGCCATGTCAGCCCGGGTTCTTTGTCATATGGATGCTAGCGACACTATCATATACATGTGCCAAAAGGCGCAAACGGTCCCGGGCATGGTAAGGAGACACCCGTGGGAATACCGTGCGTGAGACCGCAAAATGATATGAGGTGTTACATGCTAGATCGGTGTGGCATAGAATCGGGGTCCTGACAGCTTTGGTTTCAGAGCCTAACTGACTATAGGATTATCAAGCCAAACTGGTCGAAGTTTTGTCTAGAAATTCTTTAGTTATGTAAGGGAATTGATTGTGGGAAGGAACGTAAGGCTCTTTTTACTCCTTTTACCTCATGGCCTTCTGATCTATGTCATCCTATCTTTACGACGGGGTTACGGAACTAGGATATCTCTTCCGTCTATTAGGACCACGTGTTACTACTCCGTAGTCCCATAGGATTGGTCGGTCAGAGTCATATCCCAGTTTCGAGTACTTCCGGTGTAGTCTGTATAGTATGATCTCAGAACCTTGAGTGGTGATGTTGAGTTGTTGTACTACTCCATTTTAGCAGGATGTCTCATTCTGAGCATTTTACTGTCGTTATGTTGCCGGAATTGCCCTAGGAGTCCGAGAATTACTAATTTCCTTGTCCTACATTCTATAGCCTATAGTTGATGTTGATTCCGTCCTTCGTTTCATTTCTCAGGATGTCATCAGTTAAGCAAAGTTCTGTTGCTCGTAGCCAGAACCACGGAGATGGTAGGGATGAGGATCCTCCCGACCAGCCTTCGTTGACAGAGTTCATGTTAGAGATGGAGAGGAACAAGCGTGAGTCTAACCGCTTGTTGGCACGTATCGAGGAGAACACCGCACATCAGTTCAAAGGGTCTCTAACCATTCATGACTTCATTCTCTTGCACCCACCTACCTTCCATCATTCCATTGAGCCACTCGATGCAGATGACTGGCTCCGTAGCATCACTCATAAGCTACGTTCCACGAACATAGCTGAAGATGACAAGGTCACTTATGCCACATACCATCTGGAAGGTCCTGCTAGTCTTTGGTGGCAGAACTATGAGGCTATGCTTCCAGCTGACCAAACTCCTACCTGGAGGGATTTCACTGAGGCTTTTCGCGAGCATCACATCCCCCAGGCCCTCAATGATTGCAAGAGAGAAGAATTCTGTAGTTTCACCCAGAGTAAGATGGCTGTTGATGCTTATAGTAGAGAGTTTGAGAACCTTGCTCGTTATGCCATAGAAGAGGTGTCCACGGACGCCAAGAAGCAGGCTAGGTTCCGGAAGGGTCTCAACCCCAAGTTGCATCGTGATATCCACCTGCATCATTGTGATATATTCCAAGCTCTTGTGAACAAGGCCATTAATGCAGAGACAGCCCAGCTCACTTACGAGGAGTCTCGTAAGCACAACAGTGAATTGGGATCTTCTTCCGGTTCTGGTCCTCAGAAGTGCCGGATTTGGGTTACAAACTCCGCTCTTCCTTCTGGATATACACCGAGACCATCTTATGTGGTGCCTCCCCTAGCTCAGTCGTGTGTTCCACCCAGGCCTACTGGTAGACCGCTTGTCAGTGCAGGTCCACGTCCAATTTTAGGGACTTGCTTCACATGCGGGAAGCTAGGACACTATGCATGTGATTGCTCTCAGACTAGTTATGCTCCACCCCAGCCCGAGAAGTCTGTTGGCTATGTTAATCCACCATGCAAGATGATCAGTGTCAAGTCAGCTCCCACTGAACGTGGACGCGTGCATCACGTCTCAGCTAAAGACGCTCATGATGATCCGGATGTCGTTCTTGGTACACTCCTTGTCAATTGTCATCCAGCATCGGTTTTGTTCGATACTGGAGCATCTCACTCCTTCATTTTTGAAAGCTATGCTAACTTGCACAACATGTCATTTTGTGATATGCCCTCTCCACTGGTCATTCAAACTCCTGGATCCAAATGGCAAACTTCTAATGTAAGCCATGGTAACGAAATCCTTGTTGATAGACTTGTATTCCTTGCATCACTTATAGCCCTCAAGTCTATAGATATTAACATAATCTTGGGTATGGACTGGATGAAAGCTCATTACGCCAAGATTGATTGTTACACCAGGTCCGTTTAGCTTACACACCCATCTGGCAAGATAGTCACTGTCTCCACTAGAGTTGCAAGGCGTCAACTCTATTCTCTCAATGCCAGCCCTCTTCCAGACCTTGAAGATATCCCGGTAGTCCGTGACTTTCCGGATGTCTTTCCAGAAGAACTGCCAGGTGTTCCACCTGACCGAGATATAGAGTTCGTCATAGATCTTATCCCAGGAACCGCTCCAATCTCTAGGAGACCTTACAAAATGGCACCCTTAAAACTAGCCGAGCTTAAGAAACAACTTGATGAGTCCTTGCAAAAGGGTTTCATCCGTCCTAGTTCTTCTCCTTGGGCTTGCCCCGTCCTCTTCGTTAAGAAGAAGGATGGTACGGACCGGATGGTTGTAGATTATCGTCCCGTTAATTTGGTCATGATAAAGAACAAGTATCTGCTCCCTAGTATCAATGATTTGTATGATCAGCTCGCTGGATCCTCAGTCTTTTCGAAGATGGATTTGAGGTTAGGCTACCACCAAATCAAAATCAGAAATGGGGACATTCCCAAAACAGCCTTTGTCACTCGTTATGGCCAGTACGAGTACACCGTCATGTCCTTTGGTCTAACCAACGCCCCAGCCACTTTCTCCCGCTTGATGAACTCGATCTTCATGGAGTACTTAGATAAATTCGTCATGGTTTACCTCGACGATATTCTTATTTACTCGAAGAACGAGGAAGAGCATGCCGAACATCTTAGACTTGTGCTAGAAAAACTCAGAGAGCACCGCCTTTATGCCAAGTTCTCCAAGTGCGAATTTTGGTTGCCAGAAGTGACCTACCTAGGCCACGTAATCTCCGGTAAGGGCATTGGTGTCAATCCCGAGAGAGTTAAGGCCGTTCTCGATTGGACTCCACCTGAAACCGTTAAACAAGTTAGGAGTTTCCTTGGTCTAGCCAGCTATTGTCGCTGCTTTGTTGAAAACTTCTCTAAAGTGGCCAAACCTCTCACGGAACTTCTCAAGAAAGATAAAAAGTTTGAGTGGTCCCCACAGTGTGAATACAGTTTTCAGGAACTGAAAAGACGCCTGACTTCTGCGCCCATACTTGTGCCACCGGATTTCACTAAGGACTTTGTTATCTATTGCGACGCCTCACGACAGGGACTAGGTTGCATTATTATGCAGGATCGTCATGTGATTGCCTATGCATCTCGACAGTTGCATCCACATGAGGAGAATTATCTTACACATGATTTAGAGCTTGCTGCCGTAGTCTATGCACTCAAGACCTAGCGACATTACCTTCTTGGTAAACGTTGCGAGATCTACACTGATCACCAAAGTCTAAAGTATATCTTCACCCAACCAGATTTGAACCTTAGGCAAAGACGTTGGTTGGAGTTGATCTCAGATTATGATCTAGGGATTACCTACACTCCAGGCAAAGCTAATGTCATGGCTGATGCGCTAAGTCGTAAATCCTATTGCAACAATCTCATGTTGCAGCAGGGACAACCACTTCTCCATGAGGAATTCTGTAAGCTTAACCTTCACATTGCTCCTCACGGATTCCTTTCTACCTTGGAGGAGAAACCTACTATTGTGGATTGTATCATAGAAGTCCAGAAGCATGATACGGGAATCTTCCGAATCAAGAAGAATATCTCCAAGGGAGTAGCTGGTTGTTTCTCTATGGATGAACGAGGTGTTGTTTACTTTGGGAACCGCTTGGTGGTTCCCAAGAGTCAGCAGATGCAACAATTGATTCTGAAGGAGGCGCATGAATCCCCTCTCACGATTCATCCCGGTAGTACTAACATGTATCAGGACCTACGCCAGAGGTTCTGGTGGACTAGGATGAAGAGAGAAATAGCCGACTTTGTTGCTAATTGTGACGTTTGTCGTCGCATTAAGGCAGAGCATCAAAGGCCTGCTGGCACCCTTCAGCCCTTATCCATTCCTGAGTGGAAATGGGATAAAGTTGGTATGGACTTCATCACCGGCTTTCCCAGGACCAAGAAAGGGAATAACGCCATCTTCGTAGTCGTTGATCGTCTTTCCAAAGTGGCTCACTTCCTTCCTGTTCGAGAGAGTATCACTGCTAGTCAGCTCGCTGACTTATATATTTCTCGAATCGTGTCCCTTCATGGTGTGCCACTAGAGATCAATTCAGACCGTGGCAGTCTTTTCACTTCTCATTTCTGGGAGAGTTTCCAAACTTCCATGGGAACCCATCTTTCCTTCAGTACCGCTTTCCACCCTCAGTCGAGTGGTCAGGTGGAAAGGGTCAACCAAATTCTCGAAGACATGCTTAGAGCTTGCGTTATCTCATTCGGTATGGATTGGGAGAAATGTCTTCCTTTTGCCGAGTTTGCTTATAACAATAGCTATCAATCTAGTCTCAACAAAGCTCCTTTTGAGATTCTCTATGGACGAAGATGTCGAACACCCTTGAACTGGTCAGAAACCGGTGAAAGACAATTCTTTGGACCGGACATGATCCAGGAGGCAGAATAGAAAGTTCGCATCATTCGCGAGAATTTGAAAACAGCCCAGTCTCGTCAAAAGAGCCAGTATGATCGTCATCATAAGGATATGACTTATGAAGTTGGTGACAAACCTTACCTTCGGGTTACTCCTTTGAAGGGAACCCATCGTTTCGGTATCAAAGGCAAGTTGGCTCCTCGTTACATTGGTCGTTTTCGCATTCTCGCTAAACGAGGAGAGGTTGCCTACCAGTTGGAACTACCCCCACATCTTTCCAGAGTGCATGATGTCTTCCACGTCTCTCAACTCAGGCGTTGCTTCTCGGATCCTATCCGTGGAGTGGACCACGAAACGCTTGATCTCCAAGATAACCTCACATAACGAGAGTACCCGGTTCGCATTCTTGATCAAGCAGAGCGTGTCACTCGACGTCATAACATCAAGTTTCTCAAGGTTCAGTGGTCTCATCATTCCGAGAGAGAAGCTACTTGGGAGCGAGAAGATCGTCTTCGACTGGAGTACCCTGCTTTCTTTCCGTCGACCCCTGAATCTCGAGACGAGATTCTTTCAAGCGAGGGTGAGTTGTCACATCTCTAGTTCTGGTATGCTCGACGCTAGCTAGTCATTTGTGCATCATGTTTAAATTCCATTTAATTTTGAAATGGGGATTTGTGGAACCCTCAAAATCATTTTTTGAAATGACCCAAATAAAAATTGCTCCAAAAAGGTCCAAGAAAATGCTAATGTTGCTCTCTGAAAATATTGGATAGAGATAAAAATCAAACCAATATTTTTAAGAGCCCATAAGTATTTATTTTGGGCATTTGGAATTAATGCATAAATATTTGCATTGGATATATATATTTGTTATATATACAATATATGTCCAAAAATTATGTCATTTGTTGAGGAGCTCTGGAATAATACCACTAGTTCCTACAAAAATTGGCATAAGTAAATAAAATGATTTAGTATTATTATTAATTCAAAACAAACGTCAGAAAAATAGAAAGAAAAAGAAATGGAAAAACCTACCTATGCTTACCTGTGCAGCCACCTGGCGGCCTAAGTGGCCAGCCCAGCAGTAGCCCAGCCCACTGGCGCCTCTGTCGTCTTCCTCCCCCTTGCCCAAAGCAGCTGCGTGGCCGGCATGCCGCAGCCGCGCCACGGCCTCCTGCATGCCTGTCCTCCCCTACGTCTCCCTGGATGCCGCGCACGTTGCCACGCGCCCCCTGGACCCTCTCACTCTCCCCCAGTTCTCTCCCCTCCTCTCCCTCGCTCTCTCTCTCACGGCCGAGCGCCACTGCCGCCACCGGCCACTGTTGTCGCGCCCTCGACCACTACCGCACCTCCCCG